>NC_137064.1:19437028-19537028 GCF_032717465.1 Coenobita brevimanus | reverse complement strand
TCCATGTAACTCCACAGGCTCCTCTCAAATAACTCATTTCCATAACTCTCACTCTTGACTTCTGTCCCTTCAACAAGGTCCAAGCTTCACTTCCATACGTCAGAGTCGGTATCACAATACTGTCATGTAGTAACTTTTTCACTTCCATGCTCACTTCCCTGTTTCTTATCACTGCTTTTAAGGAACCAGCAACCTTTCTTCCTTGTTGTACCCTTTCAAGCACTTCACCCTCTAAACCTCCATCCTTACTTATCATACTACCCAAGTACTTAAACACAATCACACGTTCCATTTCCTCCTCATCCAACCTCACTGCACATTCAGTGACTTCACCCCTCTCGAAGATCATAACTTTATTCTTTCCCACATTCACTTTTAGATTCTGTTTCTTACATACTCTCCCAGACTCATTCCACCAAGCCTTGCAGCTCCCCTTCGCCTTCACTTAACAACACAGTATCATCTGCAAACAACACTACAGGGAGTTTCCAAACACTGCCCTCTCTCATTAGGGCCGCTCCAACATCCACTGCCCTGCCTTGTATCCATTTTATAACCCCATCCATATGCAGATTCAACAAGCATGGAGACATGACACATTCCTGTTTCAATCCAACCTTCAAATAGAAAAATTCACTCAGTTCACTATCCACACGCACTGCAGCATTAGCACCCTCTCCCATCTACTCCGTATATTCTTAATACTTTCCACAATCCTTGTCTATCCACCCTGTCATATGCTTTCTCCAAATCCATGAAGGCTGCATACAGCTTCTATCCCTTCTCTAGAAACTTTTCAACACAACCTCTTCCCTTCCTAAAACCTCCCTGTTCTTCTCCGACTAATTCCTCTGTTATTTCCCCAACTCTGTCAATAAGTATCCTATCATATACTTTTCCTACTGCACTAGGAAGACAAATGCCACTATGATTACCACATACTTCTTTTTCCTCTTTTCCTTTGTTCAGGGGAATTATTGTACCTGACTTCCAATCCTCCGGGAATCTACCATCCTCCCAGGCCAATCTGCACATCTTCCACATCCATTCTACTACTATCTCTCCCCCATGCTTCAGCATTTCACCACACACTCCATCAATTCCTGGGGCTCTCCCAATTATAACTTTCTTCATTGCTTCCACAACTTCCATCCTACTGATTTCTTCCTCTCTTCTTACACCCCTCCGTCTTCCAGCCATTCCCCAGCCACTTACACTCACATTACTTTCATTCTCTCTGTTCAACAGTTCGTTAAAGTGTTCTCTCCATCTACTCACTTTTTCTCCCTTCTCCACTAGTAATGTACCATTTTTATCTTTCACTCTCCAACTAACTTCTTCGGCACCTTTTCAAACACTCTTTACTTCGTTCCAGAACAGTTTCTTACATTCCCTCCACTTTTCACTCAAATTCCTCATCCACTCTGTTCTTACTCTCTACATACAACTCTCCTCTTCCGTCTCTCAAATTCTTCCATGCCCCTGTTTCTCATCCACTCATTATATGCTTTCTTCTTTTGTGCCACAGCCTCTTTCGTCTCTTCAGTCCACCATGCTGTTCCCTGCACCCCCTTTCGTCTTCTCTTCACCCTTCACATCACCTCATATGCCGCATAGATTTCTTCGTGAATATCTTGCACACATCTTCCACATCTCCCATATGCTCCAATCCATATTTCCCCAATCGCTCCTCCACTTCCCTCTTATAGTTCACCCTTTTTTTTCATCCTATTGTAACCCTTCCAACTTCCTTGTATGAGCTACTTCCTCCTGTCCTGCTCTTCTTCTAGTTCTTCATTTCGTTTAGACACTGATTCTGATAGTGGTCAGAAAGTCCACTCTCCCAACCTCTATATACTCTTGCATCCATTATACACCTTCTCATCCTGTCATCCACACATACGTAATCAATCATTGCCTTCCGTTCATTCAGTTTACCATCCACCCTTCTCATCACTTGTCACGTATACCTGTGGATTGTTTTGTGCCTGAAGAGGGTATTGGCTATCACCAACCCCCTCCCGGCACAAATGTTCACTAAAGCACTAATATTCTCATCCATCTCTGCAGGCACACCCCACTCACCAACTACTCCATCCACCTTCACATTCCCTACTTTTCCATTCATGTCTCTAATCAAAAACACTCTCTTATTCCTTTCAAACTTTTCCATGCACACTTCAACATTTGTCCAGAACTCTCTCACTCTGCTTGCACGATCTTGCATTGGCGCATACACATACACAATCACCCACATTTCTAGTCCAACTTTCAATCTTACCCATACAATCTGTGAGCCAACTGATCCATACTCTTTTATTTTCACCTTCCATCTGTTACTCACAACAATACACATTCCATCTTTTGCCCTCTCATTCTCACCTATTCCCGCGCATATACCCCATCCATACTCCCAATCTGTTACACTCTCACCTCCCCTTTTAGTTTCAGTTAATCCACATACATCCACTTTCACACCCTCAAACACCTGGACAGTCTCTCTCTCTTTCACCTCATCATTCGCACCCCTTACATTCCTTGTAGCTATTCATACCATGTCCTTTGTTTGGTCCTTAGTCGTCACCTTTTGGTCCGGCCTGGTCCTTGGCTTCTTGTTCGTATTTTTAGTTGTTTTCCGGGAAAGAGCACTAACCCTCCACCAACCCACTTGTTGCCACGCAGGGAACACATGTTGGTTGGTTATAAGCTTACCACCCAGCGTTGTAAATGCTTTCCTGGTTCACAGGAAAACATTTGTCTTGCCACTCAATGTGGAGTTACTCTAAAAAATAGAGCAACACTACACTAAGTGGGTGGATGATAGGTGCCCCCACCTACAACACACACACACACACACACACACACACACACACACACACACACACACTTACTGAAAGACGTATCAGGGGAAATCTGTAGTAAAGACATAGAGGAACACAAAAGGTTAGGGAAATACGAGAAAAGCAAGATAAGATATCTAAAGGTGACTTTCCAGAGTGTAAACACTATGGAGGAGATACTAAAAAATGCAAAGAATCTTATGGAAAAAGAGGAGTTCAAAAATGTATGGATAAAAAGATGCCTAACACAAGAGGAACTGGAATTACTGAAAGAGAAGAGGGAGGAAGCAAAAACAAAAAAATGAGGGAAGATCAGAAGAGGAGAACACATTTTTTTACAAAGTAATAGGATTGCAGGTACGAAAGTGGTACACAAACAGCATGGAATAAAAAGGAGGAAGGTAGCAAAACCATGTCATATATATATATAAACAAGATGATAAAGTTGATGTACTCAAATGTGGATAGAATGGTATCTTAATTACTAGAGATGAATGATTATGTCAGAGAAAATGAACCACAAATAATATGCCTAACTGAAACATAATTAACACCAAGGATATCCAGTGACATACTAAACTTAGAGGAATACAATATATGGAGAAGAGACAGAAATTTAAAAAAGGGAGGAGGAATTATAATATTAACTAAGTAAAATCTAAAAGTCAATGAAATAAAACTAGATATACCATCACAAGTAGAACTGATTGCAGTAGAGATCAACATATCTCAAGGGAAAGTAATTGTAGCCAATTTGTACACGCCACCCAGATCAAACACATGGGAAAGAGACGAATATGAGGACCTGGCAGAGAGTACAATTCAGAGTTTAAGATCATTACTACATAAAATGGAAGAGAAATCGGAAAGAATTGTACTAACTGGAGATTTTAATACAAATATAAATTGGAATACTCTAGACATGATTAGCCAAGAAAGCTGTTGGAACCAAAAGCTCCTGGATCTCGTGCAAGAGTTTTTCCTAACGCAACATGTGAGGGAAACCACAAGAAAAAGAAGACTCGATGTAGGCTACCATCAGTGCTAGATCTAATATTTACTAGGCAAGAAAATGATATTGACAGTTTAATATATCACCCTCCACTCGGCAAAAGCGATCATGCAGCACGAAATTACAACTTCAGGATAGCATATGACATAGTTAACAGCAATGAAAGTTACAAAAAGAGCCTAAACTATAAAAAGGGAAATTATCAAGACCTAAAGAAGTATTTCTTAGAAGTTGATTGCGAAAATGAGCTAAGAGGACAAGATTTAAATGCTGTTTATAAACAATTCTGTGAATTTTATGAAATAGTAGTCCAGAAGTACATCCCACAGCACAAAGAAGCAGATAAGAATATACAGAAATGGTTCAATACAGAATGTAAAAAATCAAAAGAAAGAAGAGATTTGTTGTGGAATAGATACAGAAGACACAATAGTGAAAGGGCGTATAATAATTACAAACAGACAAGAAACGATTATACAAGAATAAGGAGGGAAGCCCAAAAACAGTTTGAGGAGGATATAATTAATAAAAGTAGTGATCAACCAAAGCTGTTTTACAGCTACATCAGAAGCAAAACCAAAGTAAAAGATAAAATACAATCCATTACGGACGAGGGAATCACTTATACGCAAGAGAAAAATATTTGTGAAGCACTAAATAAGAATTTCCAATTAGTTTTTACAGAAGAAAAAAATTTTGAGAGGGACTATGTGGAACATACATGTCCACACATACTACCAGATATACAAATAGCAGAAAAAGTAATACATGAGGAGTTCAGTAAATTAGACAGAGGAAAAGCAAGTGGTCCTGATGAAATTTCATGTTGGGTGCTACGAGAATGTGCAAAGGAGTTAAGTAAACCATTATTTTTAATTTTCAAGAAATCCTTGAGTCAAGGTAAACTACCTGATATTTGGAAGAAAGGAAATATTGTCCCCTTATTCAAGAAAGGAAATAGACAAAATCCACTCAACTACCAACCAGTATCACTGACCAGTGTTGTAAGCATGGAATTAGAAAAGCTTATAAGAAAAGCTTGGGTAAATCATCTAGAAGAACACAGTATGATAACAGAAAGACAGTTTGGTTTCAGAAAAGGAAAACCATGTGTTACTGATCTGTTGAGCTACTGTAATAGAGTAACAAACACAATACAGGAAAGAGAAGGATGGGTGGACAGTATCTATTTAGATTTCAAGAAAGCTTTTGACACAGTACCACACCAAAGACTTTTATGGAAACTGTACCATCAAGGAGGAATTCGAGGCAAACTGTTTTGTTGGATGCAAGACTTTCTCATAAAAAGAGAAATGAGAACAGTACTAAGAGGAAACTACTGATCATGGAAAGAAGTGACTAGTGGAGTACCACAGGGTTCAGTGCTGACACCAATCATGTTTTTAGTGTATATAAATCATATAAACAGTAACACTGGAAATGAGAGCTATCTGAATATTTTTCTAGATGATGCAAAAATACAAAGGAGAATTACTAACACAGACTCTTGTAAAGAGCTACAAGAAGAATTAAATAAACTTCATGAATGGAGTAATACATGGCACATGGAATTCAATGTGGACAAGTGTCATGTAATCAAGTTTGGGAAAAGTGGAAAAAGACCTGATTGGGATTATAAGTTAGGAAATAAAACCCTATACACATCAGAAAGAGAGAAGGACCTAGGTGTGATTATCAATAACAGACTATCTCCGGCTGACCACATCAGCAAGAAGGTACGGAACATGTATACACTGCTTGCAAATATGAGAATAGCATTCACATACATAAATGAAGACATGCTAAGAAGGATAATAACATCATTCATTAGACCAACCCTGGAATATGCATCCGTAGTCTGGAGTCCTCATCTCAAAAAACACATAGACAAGATTGAAAAAGTTCAAAGGGCCGCTACAAGATGAATACCAAGCTTAAGGGACCTAAGCTACGAAGAAAGACCAAATAAACTGAATCTACCAACACAACAGGAGAGAAGGAAAAGAGGTGACATGATAATGCTATATAAGTGCATATCAGGGAAGGAGAAAATAGACATAAATGATTACTTAACATATGGAGAAGCATCAGCAAGAGGACACTGCAAAAAACTGCATAAGAAGAGAGGTGATAAAGACATAAGGAAATTCAGTTTCCCAAACAGAGCAATTGATCAATGGAATGCACTACCGAATGAAATAGTGTATGCCAAAACAATTTACAAATTTAAGGATATGAACGATAAATATGGTTTAAGACACGGGACAGTAAGAGCTTGACTCATTCCTGTAAAGATACAATTAGGTAAGAACAATTAGGTAAGAACACACACACACACACACACACATATATATATATATATATATATATATATATATATATATATATATATATATATATATATATATACACACAACACCCATTCCAAGTCCACTGCAGCATAAAAGCCTCCCCTAACTTTCTACACGAATTCCTTGACGAAACCAGCCTCTGGCAGGTTTGACCTGCAAACTTCTCTATCTCATCTCGCCACCTCTTGTCTGGCTTTTCTGCAACGTTTGCAGTCTTTTGGAGTCCAGTCAGTCAGCCTCTTGCATCGGTAATCGCATATTCCTACTACAAGACCTGCCCACCTCCATTTCTGTTCTTTTATAATTTCTGTAATGTCTTTGATTTTGGTCTGCTGTCTCACCCAAGTTGAGCTCCTCCTGTGTCTCAAAGATTCCCAGCAATGACATTACCATTGCTCTTTCAGAAGGGATTAGTTTGTTTTGCATTGATTTTGACATTTTTCAGGTCTCACAACCCTACGCCATAACTGGGATTATTCATTCGTCATAAATTTTTTGTTCCATGGATACAGGCAAGCTACTTTTCATGATGTCTCTATGTTTACCGAAGGCTTTCCATGCAGCCGAAATGCGTCGTTTGGTTTCGTTGTCATGGTCTCTCTTTAATTTTAGTTTACATCCCAAGTAAATGTACTCCTCAGATTCTTCAAGAATTTCTTAACTTTTTATGGCGTTCTTTGGTATATTTGCATTAAACACTAGTTTTACACCAGTTCATCTTTAGTCCCACTTTGAGAGTTTCTCTGTTTAGGTCATTTAACATTTCTTGTAATATCTGTGCTGTTTCTGAGATTATTACAATATCATCTGCAAATCTTATATGGTTTAAGTATTCTCCATCAATGTTTGCTCGTTTGTCCTTCCTTTCTCCTTTTCTGGAAATGCTTACAATGTATGCTGTAAATACTTTTGGTGAAACTGTACCTCCTTGGCACATGCCTTTCTCAATCTTAATTTTTTCTTGGTCTTTATGTAACCTAATTGTAGCAGTTCCCTTTCTGTAATGTTATTCCAGCTCCCGCAATGAATTTACAATTGCTATGTGCTTCACTGAGTGGAAAGTCTTTCCATTATCGAGAAAACTCAAGTAGTGGTTTATTATATTCTGCAGTATTTTCAGTTAGCTGAATCATTGTGTGTAGATGATCAGCAGTCAAATACCCGCCACGGAGTCCTGCCTGTTCAAGAGGATGGTTGTCTTCCAAATTTGTTGCTATTCTGTTCGTAAGGATTTTAGTGAAGAATCTGTAAATAACTGATGATAAGCAAATAGGTCGATAGTTACTAAGATTTTTTAAGTCGTCTTTCTTGGAAAGTAAGATAACTGTCGCACTACACCATTTGGGGGGATTTTTCTCCCTTTTACAATGGGTAAATAAGTGGGCGAGATGGCGTTGAACATCTATTCCTGCATCCGAGAATAAATTTGCTACTAGTCCATCTTCTCGTGTGGCCTTTCTTCTTTTTATACTTTTAAGTGAAATATTTACTTCATCTGGTGTTGTCTCTGGTATTTCACTTGTGTCAGCTGAAAAGTTAGCTATTGGTACTAATGTCTCTGATGCATACAGCCCTTTGTAAAATTCTTCAGCTTTCCTCACCATCTTTTCGCTGATCTTAATGACTTCACCATTTTTTTTTTTCAGTGATGTAATTTGTTGATTTCCTAGTGCCACTTTGCCTCGGGCCTGTATTCAGACTTTTTTACCTTTTTGATGGTCCCTGCTCTGATACATGTTCCTTTTTCTTTTTCTTCTCTCGGTGTTTTGTTTACAAGCTTATTTAATTTTGTTTTTTCTGTTTTATTATTGTTTTTTCTTGCATCTCCTTTTTACTTTTCATGTGCTCGACTCTCATTTTTGAATACTTGTTTACTTTGGTTGTATAATCTTTCCCTACTACATCCGCTGATTCCCTTAACACTTTTGTTATTCTATCATTCAACTCGTAACTCTCATACTCTAAAATCTGTTCTTTATTTCTAACTGAAAGGCAGCTTTTTTTTTTTTTTTTTTTTTTAATGACTTTCTTTCACTTCTTTAACTGAATCTGGCTGTGCGGCCCACTATTCTTTGGTCACTTCCTACATTTACTTGTTAATAACGCTGACATTAGTGATCGTGTTTTTCTTTTCTGCTGAAATGAAGCTGATGCCATTCTTAATTTCTCCATTTGGGCTTCTCCAGATTCATTTTCTCCCTGTTCTGTAGGGGATGAATGTCTTCATTATCGCCATGTTATACATTTCAGCAAAATTTACCACAATTTCATTAGTCATTCTTCTCTCGTACTCCTAATTTTCCCATGTACTTCTTCATTTTTCGATTTGCCAACTTTTGCCTTGAAGTCTCCCATGAGTAAGGTGTGCCTTGCCTTTTTCTCAATCGGTAGAGAGGTGGCCTGCAGTCTTAACGGACCCAGGTTCGAATCCCGGCTGGGGCAGGGAACAGTTCAAGGATTTGAATTCCATGAAATCAGGCTTTACTGATCTACCAGAAGGCCCGCCGACATGTCGTAAAAATACCCCCGCTAATACCAATACACCAGTCCTGTATGAGACAGCCCTAGCATGTATTCAATATGGACGATGGGTGTTAGCGCCGAAGTGGTGACTTGTAGAGGTGTATGGTATGTAGGAGGACTGCTGGGCCTTGATAGCAGGCTGTGAAGCCTATGCCCAGAGTCGGACACATAAAAAAAAATATATATATATTATAAATACAAATCATAACAGAAAGCATGATGTATAGATAGATAGATAGACAGTGCACCAGACAAGGTGTGGGAAAGGGAAATTACCTTGCAACTCTTTAAGTGAAGGAATGCTGATATGCACATGAACAGCGCCTCGTGACCATACACACACACACACACACACACACACACACACACACACACACACACACACACACACACACACACCGGCTTCTAGAAGCTTCACACCAGTATACTCTATGTGACACGACCCCTGCTAAAATAGAAATTTAGGAAGCAGAGCTCAGAAGGAGGTTAGCCTTAGAATCGACAGGTGGTGGAGAGGAGACTGGCTATAGAACCGGCAGGTAGTGGAGAGAGTGAATAAGAAGAGGGGTCCAACTAGACTTACTTAGTATATTCTATGTATAATACATACGCTGCTCAACTTAGACTTTCTCTGAAGATAATAAATCAAGATCAACTCCCCGTATTCATCTTTAACTCCTCCTGCTCTTCAATTAACTCAAGACTCACCCATTACAAGAATTAAGAGTTACATATATAAAAACGTTGACTACAAAGCTTTAACATTAAATGGTGGCAGCGGTGGGATGTTGGGTGGAGGTAGCAGAGAGAGAGAATGGTGGTTGTGAGTTGTGAGTCGTGTCTCGCTCTTCATTTGTGTGTTTTGTTTTTCTTTCTCGATGTATTCTCGGTCCTTTCCTCTTGTGATTTTCTCATTGTGGGATGAAGACTGTCGCTACTTGTAGGTGCGTGTGGAAGATTATACAGACGACTCATAGAGTTGTTATTTGTAGTTGATCGTAAATGGTTGTAGTTCATTGGTTCGTCGTAGAAATTGGAAGATTGTTTGCATCAATATTTTGTTAACTGGCAAGGCATCGTGTGACCTCTTCACCTCTACATCGGCGTGATGGGGGGGTTGGAGAGAATACTGTCAGGAGCTGGTTGTAAGTTGTTGGTTGTAAGAGGTATTGTTTTTTTTCGATCTTGATAATGTAGAATCAACTGTACACTCGTAGACTCGTAGGCTTGTGGGCTCGTAGGCTGATTTGTTACTGCCACCATTTAATGACAATCATACAGTAGCAACGACAAGTTACAAGTGAGGATCAACAAGCTCTACAATTAATTACAAATAAAAAGTCTACAAGACAACTTATAATCTTCATGCAACTTCAAGCAGCAGCAAGAAGAATAAAAAACAAAGCAAGTAAAGGAAAAGAAAGACCAGAGCAACAAGCACAAATAACCCTAACACTCTCTCCCGCCTACCTCAGTTGCTGACGCAGAGGTCAAGACACACGTTCCCGCTTGCCAACTGGTGGACGGGAGTTCGCGCCTCGCTCAGGTTGCGAAAAGTTTCACTGACGAAGTGGGTGGTTACTGTCCCCCTTGAGCCAGGGGACGGGTGTGTGCGTGTGTGAAGGTCACAGCCTTGCCCTTAGATCGGACTATATGAGCTCTCAGCTCCCTTCCGGGAGGGTAAAAGCTGACGATCACGACCATCAAGTGATCCTGACCGAACCGGTGAATTACACAGCAAAACACTAGAGTCACATTTATAACGCATCTTACTCACTTTTCCTCACCCAGGTTACTCATCGCTACTCAGTTACTCACCACAGCTACCAGTGTGGGAAGCCGATGTCACCATGTGTATCTGCTGAGACGACATCACCATGCGTGTTTGCTGAGATAATGCCACGACAATCAACGTGTGACTGACACAAGGCACTTCTCACCCACTACTCATTACTCATTATTCACATAGCTCCTACTCATACTCATTTATTTCCACAGTATTGAGTTGGAAATTCGACGTTCTATGATGAGGTTCGCCTGTGACTACAGTTGTTAACCACTACATTCACCAGGCCATTGAATTTCCTGAGTAATATCGGCCATCAACACAGCCCTAGAATTATCGAGAGGAGATCTTCATTCAACTCTGCATTTATCTTCCGAGATCGACAGTTGCTTCGACACGCCTCTCCGATCTGTATCAAGTGGGTGTAATTATACTTACACATTTCTTCTCAGTGCTAAAATTAGGTATATTCAACTCCTTTACTTATTTTTATATATACACTTATGCACTCACTGTCTATCATTTATTACAACTCATTTACTCATCTATTTAGTAAGGACATAAACAAAAGACGTATTTCATAACACCATACCTTAGCAACATGAGTTTTTTTTTAGCTAAGTGATATGACAGGGATATTTTCGCCCCCACCCGTGTTCATACCAGATGATATACAATTAGGAGAGCACCAAGGCAACACACCCATTGTACAAAATTCACCACAAACTAAAGATCAAGAAACAAATACGTCAGTTCTAGATGAGTGGCAAACCTCCTCTGACGTAGCAAGTGAGGACTTTGTCTCTGACTTGCATACCTATGAAAATATACTTAACAGGGTTCATCGCTCAGGCAAATTCTTTTCCACTATTCCCTCACACAACGACAAACAAGTCCAAGTTAAATTAACAGAGCAACCAGTGAAAATGAACACCACAGATCAAGCTCAGATATTTGTTTATCATGAAGATAAAACTGTTCGGAAATTCTCTGGCACAGAGAAAGATCGTATTGACGTCATTTCATTGGTCAATCAGTGCGAACAGATCTACATCAAAAGACATATTAAAGATGAACAAGAGAAAATTGCTATTTTTTCCTCTTGCATTAGCCAGGAAAGATGTCCGGCAAGTGACTTACTAAGGTCAGATAAGCTCCTCAAAGCTAAGACATATGATGAATTTAAAACTGAATTTTTCGAGAAATTTTCTGGAGGTATGAACTTCTTGCCAGGTATAATCCCAGAATTACATAAGATTGTAGATCTTGTAAGGGAGCACACTACAAATCATGTGCACAATGAAATAACTGCTGATGTCTCCACGATCAAAAGGACATTATTAGCTACCTTAGAAAACTCAAACTGGATAACAAGAGATGGAAAGATGTCCCCAGACCTCGTCGTGAACATCATTGGTTATGTAGCTGCCTTGTGTAAATTACCTGATAGGACCCTTAAGATCGCCAAGACGATCGAGTACACCCCAGGCATGTGCTTACTAGACTTAATGAACAAGGTAGAGATGCAGTGTAGCAAAGCAAGGATGGTTGAAACACAATCACATTCTAGTAGAATGAGAGTGTCTGAGACAGTATCAGCTGTGAAAACAGCTACAGCTACCCCAAACAGAGAACAAAATCGATCGCGAACCGAAAGCAGGCAGAGCAAACAACTAAACGTGTCAAGGGTACGATCACATACACCAGGCTACAGGCAGTTTCATAAGTTTCCGTGCAGCCCAAGCAGATCAAGCGCCACAGACACCACTAAATATGGGAAGTCACCTCGTAGATCACAGTCAAGAGATAGGTCCATTCTGTCATTACTGTGCAAAACCAGGACACACTAGGAATGAATGCTTTATCAAAACAAAGGAGGATAGACAAAAGACACAAGGATTTGGTCCCTTCTGTAGACATCATACGTGCCAAGGGCACTGGACCAGTAACTCCAAAACAGTAGAAAAATTAGTGTCTTTGTTCAAATTGGGGGAAGACCAAGTCATGACAAAAAAACGAACAAACGTAAAGAAAAGCAAGTCTAAAATTCACATAGGAGGCATGTTGGGAAATGAGTGTATCTTGATACTAGCTGTATGTGAGGATCAAAACGTTTCCTTATTTTTAGACACAGGCTCTCCAGTGAATTTATAACACAAGAGGAAATAAACAGATTTTTTTGAAATAAGAAGAAAGTAACTTTTCTGGAAGAATCTTTTTTAGACTTATGTAGAGTAGATGAAAAACAAATCACAGTAAAAGGTATAAGGTTAAACATCAGTTTCACAGAGACTACAAGACCAATCTCTGCATTTTTCTATATCGCTGAAAACTTAGCAAATAAAGCTCATATGTTACTGGGCTTAAGATGCATGAGAGGAAAGAAAATAACTTTACTCCCACAAGTGAATGGAATAGACTTTGACAATGAATTCATAAAGGAAATACCATCAGAGCCCTCACCGATTAGTAAAAGAGAACCAAAAAGAATTGGTAATATTAAAAGCTTAAACAAACATACACAAACAGATGAGTGTATAGATCCACTCACACCACCAGCCCCAGCCCCAGGATTAGAGACCTAGGTAACAGTACCGATTTATCAGTTTTTCCCGCCCATCTACCAATTATATAGTTATATACCCGGAGAACAATTTGGGTGTATTAACCTGATTAATCACAAGCTTAATGTGCACCCAGCTACACCACCAATTTTCATACCAGCCTACCGAATTCCTCAATCTCAGCGTACACTCGCAAACCAGTATGTTGATGAAATGTTAAAATTTGGAATTATTGAGCCATCAGTCTCCCCATGGAATACCCCATTATTCTTCGTGCCCGAACGAAATGGAGAAATGCGTGCGATAGTAGATTACCGTAAACTAAGCAATCACACAATCCCAGACCGATTTTCCATGCCATTCCTAAGCGACATCCTACAGAATATTGGACCAGAAAATAATGTATTTTCCACAATCGATCTGCTAATTGGATATTATCAAATTCCGGTAGAACAGGAGTCACGTAAATACACTGCCTTTTCCACAAATAGAGGACACTATCAGTATAGAAGTATGCCCATGGGACTGAGGACAGCCCCGGGCACATTCCAGCGTCTTATGAATTACGTATTGTCCGGAATTTTAGGACAAGGAATATTTGTTTATCTTGACGATATTATAATCGCAACGAAAGATATCACAGAACATCTCAAGAAATTAGACCTACTCTTACAAAAGCTTGGTGATGCTGGTTTTAAAATTAAGCTTTCTAAATGCAAATTTTGCTTTAAGGAAATAAATTTCTCAGGCCACAAATTAAGTTCTAATGGTATTCACACCACTGATGACAAAATACAGGCAGTGAGAGATTTTCCTGAACCCACTACGACTGACGAAGTTAGACAATTTTTAGGTCTAGCTGGGTACTATAGGTCATTCGTACCACATTTCTCTCATATAGCTGTTCCTCTATTCAAACTACTCAAAAAAGATGCTATATTCCAATGGGAAGAAGAACAAAAACAAGCATTTACAAAACTAAAAATTAAACTAACAAATGCACCTTGTTTGGCATATCCGGTTTTCACAAAATTATTTATTATATGTACAGATGCATCAGTTAAAGGATTAGGGGCTGTACTGATGCAGGAAGATAAAAGAGGAAAGAATCAACCAATTGCATTTGCCAGCAGACAAACAAAAGGTGCAGAGAAAAAATATTGCACTACAGACTTAGAGGCACTTGCAGTGATTTTCGCATTTGGTATATGGTTACGAAATACACTTATTCATCGACCATAAACCACTAGTGGGTATGTTTAAAGAAAAACTCCTCTCTGGGAGGAGAGCAAGATGGAAATGTACAGTCGAAAACTACAATGTACATATTCATTATGTACAAGGCAAAATGAATATAGAAGCCGACGCATTATCTAGGAATCCGAATACAATTCAGGTCGCGGCTTTAGATCTCAAAGGAGACATCCCAAACCACGATGACATCGCAAAAGCACAAAGACTTGACCCAATATGGTCTAAAGTTATATACAAGTTAGAAAGTGGAGATGACATACAATTACCCAAACGACATGTACCACTCGAACAATTCATAATAGTCAGTAATACTTTATACAAGATCAACCCAGAACAACCAAAGCGCCAAAGAAATACTAACCAATTGGTAGTACCTAATGACATGATACCCCAGGTATTACGAACGATACACGATAGCCCACATGCAGGACATCCTGGAAAGGATAAGACATTCAAACAAGTCCAGTTGTTATATTACTGGCCTTCATTACGAAAAGATATAAACAATTATATTGACAGATGCGAATCATGTGCAAAACACAAAGGATACCCAAGTTCACCTGCACCGATGGGTAATTACCCTGTACCACATCAACCATGGGACGTTGTCGCTGTTGATTTGCTCAAGATGTCATTATCATACAATAATAACCAATACCTATTCGTAGCAACGGATCATTTTTCCCGTTATGTAATTTTAGCTCCAATTAAAGATAAAACAGCAGAGACTGTAGCAAAGGCAATAACAGATAATGTAATATGTCGCTTTACTACCCCAAAGGTACTAATAAGTGATAATGGAGGAGAATTTAATTCTGATATCTTACAAGAAATATGTAAACAATACAATATCAAAAAGGTTAACCTTTTAGCCTATCACCCAGCATCTAATGGGTTAGTAGAGAGACAAAACAAAAAAGTATTAGACGTACTACGACACATTCTCAGTGAAAATTATGCAAGCTGGGATGACTGGATTCCCAGAGTAGAAGCCTCAATTAATGGATCCATAAATAAATCCATAGGTGACACACCCCATTTCATTATATATGGGACAGATAAAAAACTACCATATGAGCTCCTAGAAGGTGACAGTCTGCCCATATACAATTATGATGATTACTCTAAACTCCGTTTACGTGAATTCCAGGACAAACACAAAAGAGTCAAAAAACAATTGACGATGTCCAAGGAAGAAAAGACGGAGGCATTTAATAAAAAGGCAAGAGATTCGCCTATCAGCTTAGGAGACATTGTTTATGGTATCATTCATACGAGAGACAATAAATTATCCTCAAAATCTGAGGGCCCATACAGAGTAATTAACATAAAAGCAAACAAAGTTTTAATTAAGTCACTGTCAAGTGGCGAAGAGAAACAAGTTCAATACTGACCATTTAAAACGAGTTTCAAGGGAACTATCCAATAATTATTCAGCCTCGGATACAACCAAACAAGCGAACGTAACTCATGAAACCAATCAAGAAAACAACAATAATTACAAAAATAAATTAAGGTCATATACCAAACAATCAAACATAGGTGCAACTGTTCCAATAAAATCTACAGTACATCATTTACGAGATTTAAATATCGATTTAAACTCCTTCTATAAATGAAATAACAATCAAGTTATTGTTCTACGTTAGTCAACTGTAACGCACATCATCACTATCATCGACCATAGCATGACCATATTAGAAAATTAATAGATTTTTTTTTTTTTTGTCGGTAGGTAGCGATGAAGGAACTTATGCTATGGATTCTCCTCTACATAGCAATAGGATATGCGCACTTAAATCCTCAACACATAGTACGGCAAGGATGCCTCATAGCTCCAACGGCCACGACGTCAATCGTAAAAGATGTCATGAGTACTGAAATAAGTCTGGATTACTTATATGAATTACCTTCTTATCTAGAAAAAATCGCAAGACCAATGAGAACCCTGGACTTCATGATAGGAGGCTATGTTTCACAAGCACATAACACAAAGGAAGTGGATGAAATAGTGAAGTTAACGAAATGGAAAATAGAACAGGCCAAGTCAACTATGCTGATCATGATCCAAGATCTCCCATCTCATGGAACGGAGGTATTGAGCGACAAGAACAACATCACAAGTACTCGCCAAAAGCGCGGTTTGTTCGACCTGGGTGGCGCAGTTCTTGGGAACATCTTTGGATTGGCTACAGAGGAAGACCTTAAAGAAATAAACAACAAATTTAATAAAACAGCTCAGGTACTAACATACCAAGATAAATTCATCACAGGACATAACTCAGGAATGAAGACAATCGTGAAAAATCTGAAAAAGGCGGAAAACATAGCTCTCGAAAGTGTGGATAAAATAAATGACATGGAAGGTAACATAACACTTTTCCAACACTTCTCCATCATCACGGAACACATTGACACAATTCTACTCCGGTTAGACAACACTAGAGTTCGTTTCAGGGCACTTATGCAAGGAATTTCGAATCCCGGTGATGGCAAGATCACAATTGACTTACATCCAGTTCATGAACTACGTCAGATAATTAGTCAAGGCATACATAAACATAAATTGAAGCCTTTGTTCCGAAGCAGGGAATTCATGCAATATTATCCATATTTAGAAGCAACACTAACACCAACATCAGTAGTAGTTCATGTACCATTCATAACTGATGACCTGTTCACAGTATACAAAAAACACCCCTTCCCTTCAAAGAATAATCACAATTTGGTGATGACTCGAGGTGCCTGGAACCACTGTCTGACTCTCTTCTTCTTCATTTCTGCAACATTCGCGGCCTATCCTCTAACTTTCGCTCTGTTGAGCACCACCTCTCCTCCTCTAAACCTCACCTTCTTTTTCTAACTGAGACTCAGCTGTCTGAGGCAACTGACAGCAAACCCTTTTCTGTATCCTCCTACTTTCTCTATACTCATTTCAAAGCCAAAGGTGGCTGTTGTGTATATATACGCAACGACTTATCTTGCTCTCGTGTTCCTGAACTCGATTCTTCTGAATTCTCTACACTCTGGCTTCGGCTTTCCTGTCATTCTCTGACTAAATATATCTGTGCTGTTTACTTATCCCCTAATTCTACTGACTATCAAAATTTCTTCGACTATCTTACTTCTACGATGGAACACATTCTATCCATTTCTCCTTTCTCTGAAATCTCCATTCTAGGAGATTTCAATGTTCACCACCACCTTTGGCTCTCCTCTCCTTTCACGGATCCACCTGGTGAACAAGCCTACATCTTTTCTATCCTTAATGACCTAGAGCAGCTTGTACAGCACCCTACCCGTATCCCTGACCGCCTTGGAGAGAGCTCCAACATACTTGACCTCTTCCTCACAACTAATCCTTCTGCTTACTCTGTTAATCTTTTCTCTCCGTTGGGCTCCTCCGATCACAACCTTATTACCTTAACCTGTCCTATCACTCCAGTACGGCCTGTGGACCCTCTAGGGAAACGTCGTCTGTGGCATTTTGCAGCCGTGAACTGGGAGGCCCTCAGGCAGTACTTCTTTGATTTTCCCTGGAATGATTATTGCTTCCATGGCCGTGAGCCATCTGAATGTGCCTTACGCATTACGGAGGTTATTCTCTCGGGCATGGAAGCATACATTCCTTTCTCATATCCTTTGACTAACGCAAGAAAGCCTTGGTTTAATCACGCTTGTTCTAATGCTGTCCGCAACAAGGAGAGGGCCTACAAAAGGTACCAGAGCCAAACCACCCCTGAATCACATTATCTTTATGTTTCTGCCCGGAATCGTGCTAAGTCTGTTCTTCGCTCTACTAAACATAATTCCATCCATACTAAATGCTCTCAACTCTCTAACTCGAATTCTTCCCGCTCCTTCTGGCACCTTGCCAAAAATCTTTCTAACAACTTTACCTCATCATCCTTCCCTCCTCTTTTCTACTCTGATGGTTCTGTAGCTATTTCTTCTACTGATAAAGCAAATCTCTTTGCACAGACTTTCTCCTCCAATTCCACCTTAGACGATTCCGGTGCTGTTCCTCCATCACTTCCCCCCTCTGACTTCCTCATGGCTGACATTAAAATTTCTTCAGTTGATGTATTCTCTGCCATCACTGGCCTCAGTACTAACAAGGCATATGGGCCTGATGGGGTCCCTCCTGTTGTTCTCAGTCACACTGCAGGTACGACTTATCGCAAACCACCCACAACCTGCAGGTTGTGGGTGGTTTTGGTGAGGTTTACGACCGGTCTTCATATGTCTCAGTCTAGCCGCAGGCCACCATGGCGACCAAAAAGTCATTGCGAGGTTTTTCGTGCTGCATGAAAAACCTCCCAGCGACCACAGATGTCGCGGCATGGAAGCTGCCTGGTGAGCGGATGGACTGCGTCTGGCTGGCTTACGGACTGCGGCTGGTCGGCGACACCTGATTTTTAAGCGGTGGTTGCCATCTGGATGGAGGCCGGTCGCTGCCTGCTCTGTGCGGTGACCATCCACACTCCATCAAGGTGACGACTGGACTGTGGCAGCCACCATCCACAAGCCTCCTGTCCAGGGTGGTGGTTGAAATCTGGCCACCGTCCAGACAGCAATTGGTCAAGCAACAGGTGGTGGGCTGGATCGAGACCAGCCACTGGCCAATCTGCGGCCGATGTCGGTCTAGTGGCGGCCTAGAGGTCGCGGTCTAAACTACAACAGGATGCAGACTGGCCGGCCACCCATCGGTGTCTTGACCTGTGTGTACCTGGTCGTGGTCGCCATTCAGCCTCCCACTGGACGGACACTGGACAACCACCTGTAGCCGATCGGTAGCATGACTGCTCGGAGACCTCCGTGGTCGGGGACTGGTTTTGCGATTTTCAGGTTTGCGACACGTCGTACCTGCAGTGTGACTGGGGCATGACCTGTGCCACCCTTTTCAAACTTCAACCTAACCTAAAGAATCAGTCCTTATAAAAGAGCTCCACACTCACTCCAGCAAATCAGCAGTAACTTCAGTTGTTCTGGTTTGCTGATATGCTTATGTTGGAGGTGTGGTGTTGATGTGGATATACTGCAAGTTAAAGGGAGGAGTATCCCGAGATGGTTTGCCCGTGATGGGAATGAAGTATTTGTAATTAATGGGGCTACAGCATATTTATAGCAGAACTGTGTATTCTAGTATGAGAATTTGTGCACAGTTATCCCGATCCACGAGAAGTGATTTGAAGATCAGTGCCCAGCTAAATTCCCTGCTGGCATCTATGGAGGCCATATTCCAATCTGACTGCCACTGACTTGTAGACACATTCGCAATTTCCTTATTACTTGAGATTGAGACCTGAAACTGATGTCCTGTCCATGTTTTCTGACACACAGAAGCCAGTTGTAAATTGAAGTCCAGCTGGAGTTCGTAACTGATCGTCATGACGGCCATTTCCAACATTGCCACTGTAAGCTGTCATCACTTCTTTACTATATATATGACACATGGGCATAGTCTTGGTGTTTATTCCCGTTTTCAGATATGTAGCAGTCACTTATTTTTGTATCCCCATTGCAGCAGCACTGTACGAGTAGTGTATTGCTTTCGGTTCTCTGTGTTTGCGACTGTATGTGAACAGTATAACTCAGTTTTGATTCGATTTGGAGTTAGGCCTGAATGAAATTATTCAGTTTTGAGAATAATTGGTCAAAGCCAAGATCACAGCACAAGGTCAAATGATCGACCTCTTAACCGATTATAATAGCTGGCAGGTGTTGCACTCACTGTGTTCCTTCTTGGTTTACTGTTATTCTCCAGTAAATGTCATAATTTTGTCTTGTTGCCACTCACTGAGGACAGCTTTTTCAAAGTTCTAACTATGCAGAATGGATGATGAGTTGTTTGCTCACATGCGCAGACTTTATGTATGAGTCTGTAGTTTTTAGAAGTGCAGTTTCTGTTTAGGCGATTATTTTTACCCAGCTACTACGATCTACTGCATCAGATCACCTAAGTAAATATTTGAATATTGTCAGCATTACCACATACCTGATAAATGCTCTCACCATGTGTTTCAGGTTGTGTCCACGAATTTTTTTAGCCAGTTTTTGTACCGGGGGATCATAGACAATCCCGGTGACAGGACCAGAATATACTGTGTTCATGGCGTCTTTCACAACAGTCAATAAATGCCTGAGCATTGATCATTAGCTAGTGATTTAGATTCTTCAAGCATAATGATAAGAGTGAATTGGACAATATTTGCTCATTGACAATTGCAGCTTCGTCCTTGTGATGGACATTAGTTGCCCAAGAAATATGCATGGCATCAGCTTCTGGTTATTCAGCTAGTTTTTATGGACCTATTAGCACCAAGGATGTTCATCTGATAATGTGCATCAGAGTGTTACTAACTTTGATCAGTTCAGACATTTCTGGTTACTGGTGCATTTTCCAAATCTGCCAGAACTGAGACACATGTATTTTTTGTAAACATGGTTATCTTTTGACTTGGCCTGCCAAATGGTATCCTACACTGGCTTGATTACTGTATTGATTCTTTGCTGAAATAAGGACTTTCCTGTTCCTTGTATTGATTCTTTGCTGAAATAAGGACATTCCTGTTCCATGTAAAGTACTCTGTGACGTAACTGCACACTGAAGTTGTCACTGTACACCCTTCAGCTGCAGCCACCCCTGAAACCAGCCCCGCAAAGGCGGCCACTGTACGCCTCAGGTTGGACGTGACAGCCACTGTACGCACATCGGCTGGTAAGCCAGGCAAAGGCAGAACCACAATGTCAGCCATTGTATGTGTTGGGGAAGGGTCAATCACTGTACACCCTTCATCTGCCTCCTCCTCAGTGAACAGCACTGCGGTATCGGCCACTGTACGTACCGAGGAAGGGTCAGCCACTGTACACCCTTCAGCTGTTGTCCCTAGGGCCTGTGAAACCGTAAAGTCGGCCACTATATGCGTCGGGGAAGGGTCGGCCACTGTACATGTCAGGGAAGGATCAGCCACCGTATGCCCTTCATCCACAGTCTCTGGGACTACCCCTTCGGAGGAAGTCTCTGGCTCGGCCCACCTGTCATCTGGAGGCCGAGCGGGATGCCCCTCTCATGCTCCTCACAGTTATAGTCCCCCGGAGGAGCTGCCGTTCAAGGCGTGGTGGCAGGGCCCTATCCTGGGAGAGGGGATCCACGCCCTACAGGTTGCCCCTGGACGATGCCCAGTGATGATGGATGCCACCTGGAAGGGACGCCGCAGGCAGCTCCTAATGGCGGTCCAGTCCAGTGGTGTCCACAGCCCCCAGCCACCCAGGGACATCCCCAGAACCCTGGGGCGAGACCTCCTGAGCCCATCCCACCGATGACCCTCCACCAGGAGCAGGTGATGACAGGCGTGTCTGTTGGCTTTGTTCGGCCCTAGTCACGAATGCCACCTCCCAGGTCGAGGCCCCACCAGGAAAGGGCCTCCCTGTTCACCAGACCGCAGCCACACCCGGACGACTTCACCCCCTGCAGTAGTCTCATGCCCCCTACGGGAGGGTAGGCCCGACGACCAGCCTCCCACGCCCGGCCACCAGTTATGATTAGCCCTGATTTCAGCAGCCCAATAAGCCCAGTATTGTAATCCCTGTGTCACCATATGAACCAGGGCCCGACAGTGTCAGTGTTATATGTCTTATTCATGCCTGTGGTACAGTAAAGGCTGACAGTGTCCATATTCAACATAGTGGCACCTCTAATGTACAGTGAGAATTGCCTAAGTCTAGAACTAACGAGTGATACACTAGGACTGTACGGTAAAGACTGTTCAGACTGTGCCTACAACCATTGTGTATTATTGATGAATAGTCTTGACTGACGGTGACTACATTTGTATATATTGTATGCAGTAATTGTGGTATACCAAAGCCTGACATTGTCCATATAACCTGTATTGTGTATAATTGTTGTATATTGTAAGGAAATCAAATTAAGGCAGTATATGTGTAAGGGTGGGCTGCCAAATTTTTATGTCCTATTCCCCTTGTTGTGTGTTCTAGGTCTGGTCTAGAAAGAGGACCGCACTCAGTAGCTAGTGTTCTTAGGATAAGAAGTCAACCTAAAAACACCCAACATAACACTGGTGGCCAGTGGTGGTTCTTGACCCTATCGTAATACAGAGAGGAACAAAAACAGGGAAGTCTAGCATAATGGCGACCAAACCCCACATCCAACTGCCAGAATTTGATTCCGAGCAATACGACATCAATGTATACCTGGCCATGGTTAACCCCTAGGTGCCAAGCATGAATTTACTTATCCACGTCCCAGAACCGGGTTATTTTCAGGATAATCGATTTTCCCCCCAATATTTTTTTTCATTACAAATCAATCACAAATGACAAAAAACACAAAAAGTGAGTACTTATTCTCTGCTGGCGATTTGGAGGTGGTGGTGTGGTGTGAGGGAGCCGGTGTGTGTGTGGCAGCTGGGCTGAGCATGTTCAAGGTCGCAGTGGTGTGTTAGTAGTATTAGTGGAGGGAAGAGGGATGATTACCCCACGCCAAAATAAGTGTTGAATGTATATTTGTTTCTCTCACTAATTCACAGTGCCGTATGAACACAATATTACAACTAAAATAGCAAAAAACACAAAGAAAATAACTAATAAGGATTGGCAAATTTTATGTTTTCCATGATACTTATTTTCCAACAAATTTATGTCTATTTATTTATTCACTATTATTTAAACACTATTTACACATTACTGTATTCCACTGTTTTTAGTAACTTTTGACAGTATGATACTCTCCATACACTCTCCCCCACACCCCTCAAGGCCCCCTAGTAGCCCTCCCCACCACCCCACCCCACCCTACCCTTCCCGACCCCTACCCCAACCCTGAACCAGTATCAGCTGGTTCCAAGGCCACACTCTCCCTACGCCGGCCTCCCACCACCCTCCACCACAGCCCTCCTTACTGCTGGGCTGCCCTCCCACCCACACCCCCGCCCCCTCCCCCGGCCAGCCAGCATTATCCCGCGCACCAGCCATGCCGGGACAATACTCTGAGTCCATATGGCATGCTACTAAGTTCAAACATGCCCGCGAAAAATTAAAACGTCATATGACGTGGATCGTAGGCCACTACCAACAAGTCATATGACATGGACCGGCGCCTAGGGGTTAAACCAATACTGGACATAGGCTTCGAAAACAACAGAGAAAAAATAGCTGTCACTCTGCCACACCCGGGCAAGGCAGTATCAAGCATAGCCTCAAAGATCGTCTATCTGTCTATCTATCTATAGCCCAATGCCCTAATCCCGCAAAGGGTGGCCGCAGACAAAACGCCTCCAAGTTCCTCTGTCACCCACTATTTGACTACCCTCCCCCCCCAACTCACTCTCCCCTTCCTCATATACTTCTCAATTCCATCCCTTCACCTCATCCTCGGTCTTCCCCTCCCTCTCCCTCTCTCCACCTAACCTACATACACCCTCTTGGTCAGTCTTTCATTCTCCATTCTCTCCACATGTCCAAACCACCTCAGTGTATTTCTCCTAATCTTCTCAACCACATCCACATCTACCTCACAGCATTCCTTCACTTCTTCACTGGTCAGCCTGTCCCTCCATGTCACTTCACATGCTCCTTTCAAGTAACTCATCTCTACTGCTCTCACTCATGACTTGTTTCCCTCTTGCAAGGTCCATGCCTCACTTCCGTACGTCAGGGTAGGGATCACAATACTATCATCTAGTGACTTTTTAACTTCCCTACTCACCTCCCTATTTCTCATCACTGCTTTCAATGAACCAACAACCTTCCTTCCCTGTTGTACCCTTTCAAGCAATTCATCCCCAAACTTCCATCCTTACTCATCATACTACCCAAGTACTTGAATGTACTCACATTCTCCATATCCTCACCATCCAGCCTCATTGTGCATTCATTGTGACTTCATTCCTCTAAAACACCATAACTTAACTCTTGTTTACATTAATTTTCAGATTCCTCTTCCTACACATCTCCCAAATTCATTCACCAAACCTTGCAACTCCCATTCATCTTCATTCAACAATACTGTGTCATTAGCAAACAGCAACACCGGAAGCTTCCAAATCTCACCCTCATTTATTAGAGACCCCCACATCACCTGTTCTACCTTGTACCTCCTTTACAACCGCATCCATATATATATTAACCCCTTAACCGCGGGGCATCACTTTCGTGACGCTTGGGAGCAAGGGATCATACCGCGGGGCTTCGCTTTTGTGATTCTGTGTTATTTTGAATTCACCCGGGCTTCCAAGTGGGGGCTTGTATCATCTATCAGTACTGCCAATGTCCAACACTAGTCAGCACTCCTAATCTCATCTGTACTCCCATCCATTGTTGACAATTCAGCCATTTCTCCCCATTCTTGACTCCCCTCCCTACCCCCCCTCCATTACCCTATCCTCTCGCCTGCCCGGCCGTGCTATGCTAAGTAAA
Organism: Coenobita brevimanus; assembly: GCF_032717465.1. Lineage (NCBI taxonomy): Eukaryota > Metazoa > Arthropoda > Malacostraca > Decapoda > Coenobitidae > Coenobita > Coenobita brevimanus. The sequence continues at coordinate 19,512,258 of NC_137064.1, read as the reverse complement.
TCTTCCCTGGAATTTTCCACTGATTTCATCCATTGAAATAAGCTCTATGTCCTATTCTTATACCAAATAATATATACAAGAAAGAAATAAGGTAAGTGAGAGTGCCATACACCTGGAATTGGCTAATTATCACCTGACAACACCTCACGTGCACTCGTTTGCTAATTTTCGCTGTTTTTTTCCCCTTGAAATATGCCGTATAATCTATTTTCGTAATAAATATACATGTAAGGAGGGAAGGGAGAAGCCTAAGTGATATTTACATTCACCTGGAACTACCTAATTTATAATGTATTGTCTAGATTTCCTGCCAGTCATATCAGTGCTAGACAAAGCTGTTTCAAGATCTAACATTGGTAGCTCTGAATATATATCTCCTAAGTAGGCCTCTAATCTATTTTCGTAATAAATATACATGTAAGGAGGGAAGGGAGAAGCCTAAGTGATATTTACATTCACCTGGAACTACCAAATTTATAATGTATTGTCTAGATTTCCTGCCAATCATATCAGTGCTAGACTTAGCTGTTTCAAGAACCAATATTGGTAACTCTGAATAACCCCCAAGCAGGCCTCCACGCTGGCCCTCCGTTATCAGTTTACTCTCATCTTCCGAAGCGAGGGTACGTATGTTTCTTCTTGCTGACTTCAAAGCCTTTTTTCACCCCCATGCAAATGGCCCTGTGACCTTTACCCCCTACTAAACCTCGTGTGGAAAGAGGTAAAGGGCTGACAATTGATAAAAGTGTGACTACGATCTTTCTATTGAGTAAAACAGTGCAAGTGGAATTGTAAATAATGTGTAAATAATGTGTAAACAGCAAGTGAAAGTAATGAATGTAAATATACGTGAACAATGGAAAATAGTTTTATAAGTTATTTCAAGTGACAGTGCACAACACAGTGTAAATAAAATAGAAATGTAAATAACGTAAATAAAATAGAGAACGTAAATAGAAATGTAAATGAGTAGTATTATAAGAATACGAGTATATACCCTAGGAGTACTGAAAGTGAAAGTTTCACTCTAGCATGTCTGAACGCTCTGAGTTATGAGAGTGAATATGAAAGTGACATTCACTCTCAATGCCAGTATACAGGACGAGAAAGTGAATGCTACGTATTTTACTGAAAGAAATTGAATCCCTACAGTGACAATAAACTAATACTACTGAAGGAAACTTATGGATAAAGACTGAAGATATATATAAGTGTTATATAGTAATAGAAATATAAAGTGTGAGGGGTTTTATGAATAATAAATGACAGAGTAACAAAAGCGAACTAGTGCCAGTGCGACGATCAGACGCACTCGTAATTTCCATTGCTTTCACAGTGTTTTTTTTTTTAGTATGGATCCCAAACTACTTGAAAATTGTAGAATAGTGTTTATAGTGTTTGTATCTGGCTGTGGTAATCATATTACGGGTTGTCGGGAAGTGTAAAGTGGAGACTTCGTTACCCTACTTCAGAGGTCTCCACAAGTCCTACGGTAACCGACGAAGGCTCAACAATCATTCCAGGAGAAAGCTGAAGGTATGTGCCATAAGCATATTTAATTTTATTATTCTAGGACTAATAACTGATTTTTGGCAAATATTTTTTGAGAGTCTGTCGGAACCCAAATAACCCCGCGGCACACGCAAGTCATTGGTAAACAAGCCCGCGGTGTAGGGGTTAAACAGCCATGGAGACATCACACAACCCTGTTTCAGTACCACACTGAGATCAAAGAACTCACTCAGCTCACCATCCACTCGCACCATAGCCCTAGCTCTTTCGTACATACTCTTCACAGCACTCAACAATTTCCCCTCCACTCCATATATTCTTAATACCTTCCACATACCTTGCCTATCTATTCTGTCATAAGCTTTCTCCAAGTCCATGAAGGCACCATACACTTTCTTTCCCTTCTCTAGATACTTTTCCACTAAACATCCTCGAACAAATATCTGATCAACACACCCTTTTCCCTTCCTAGATCCCCCTTGTTCTTCTCCATTTAGTTCCTCTGTTATATGCCTAACCCTATCAGTTTCAATGTTCACCACCACCTTTGGCTCTCCTCTCCTTTCACTGATCCACCTGGTGAACAAGCCTACATCTTTTCTATCCTTAATGACGTAGAGCAGCTTGTACAGCACCCTACCCGTATCCCTGACCGCCATGGAGAGAGCTTCAACATACTTGACCTCTTCCTTACAACTAATCCTTCTGTTTACACTGTTAATCTTTTCTCTCCGTTGGGCTCCTCTGATCACAACCTTATCACCTCAACCTGTCCTATCGCTCTAGTACGGCCTGTGGACCCTCCAAAGAAACGTCATCTGTGGCACTTTGGAGTTGCAGATTTGGAGGCCCTCAGCCAGTACTTTGATTTTCCATGGAATGATTATTGCTTCCATGGCCGGGAGCCATCTGAGTGTGCCTTGCGCATTACGGAGGTTATTCTCTCAGGCATGGAAGCATACATTCCTTTCTCATTTCCTTAGACTAATACAAGAGAGCCTTCATTTAATCACGCTTGTTCTAATGCTGTCTTCAACAAGGAGAGGGCCTATAAAAGGTACCGGAGACAACCCACCCCTGAATCACATCTTTTATATGTTTCTGCCCGGAGTCATGCCAAGTCTGTTCTTCACTCTGCTAAAAATAATTTCATCCACTCTAAATGCTCTCAACTCTCCAACTCGAATTCTTCCCGCTCCTTCTGGTACCTTGCAAAAAACCTTCCTAATAACTTTACCTCTTCATCCTTCCCTCCTCTTTTCTACACTGATGGCTCTGTAACTATTAATTTTCTTCTACTGATAAAGCAAATCACTTCACTCAGACCTTCTCCTTTAATTCCACCTTAGACGATTCCGGTGCTGTTCCTCCATCACTTCCCCCCTCTGACTTCCTCATGGCAGACATTAAAATTTCTTCAGCTGATGTATTTTCTGCCATCACAGGCCTCAAGACTAATAAGGCATATTGTCCTGATGGAGTCCCTCCCGTTCTTCTCAAGAATTGTGCTTCTGTACTTACACCCGCAAAGGCAAACTCTTTCACCTTTGTCTGCCAACTTGTACCTTTCCTTCTTCCTGGAAGTTTGCTCTCATTCAGCCAGTCCCAAAGTAGGGTGACCATTCCCAACCCTCTAACTGTCGTTCAATTTCATTAATATCCTGTATCTCAAAAGTTTTTGAGTCATTTCTTAATAGAAACATTTTAAAGCATCTTTCCTATCACAACCTTCTTTCTGATCGTCAGTGTCACAGGGTTTTTAAAATAAATGCTAAATATTATTTAACTGATAATAATATTCAATAATATTGAAGAGCAGGGACAATGATCGTCTTACTAAATCAAGCAACGATTACTTTACGTTGACTTCTTCGCACGATTCTCTAAGAACGAGAATTTATAAACTTCCTCAACAGTACACAGCAGAGACTAATTACTCAATTGCTGTTTCTTAGTACTGTTAGCCTCTGGAGAAAGTTACTTCACCCCTGACAATAAATAACACTAATAATAATATCAGGGTCTTGCTGGTGCTTAACTCCTAAGAGGCACAACGGATTTTAAGTTTAATACAAGACTGGCCTAAGTACCAGTTATGAATAGCAAAACGTTTATGCAAGCTAGGAGCTATATGGAAAATAAGCTTAATTGTGGAGAAATGAAACAAGAGTTTACATTACATTAAGCTCAAGGAAAAGAACTGTTAAATTTATTGATTACAAAAATAAATTTAACGTTACATTTCAAATCAAATTAATGAGATCGCACTCACTCACTCACACACGAGCTAAATTCTTACGCCTAGGAAGAACACCTTAATTAAACTCTTAAGACTAGGAAAACGAAAAGAAATACTGATTGATGAATGCTATGTATCACCCAATTCAAGGATGGGAGCTTGGAGCTGTGGTCTTGTGGAGCTTGGGTTGACCTCTCACACTGCTGGAGCACAGAACCTCTCTCCGTCAGAGCAAACACTCGACTGAGTAAGTCGTGGGAAAAAAAGGGAGCAGTAGGCCGCATTTTTTAACGGTCGAGTGAGTGAAATGCGCCCAAAACAAATCGCTCAGCAGAAGCGCTAATGTCTCACACAAAGACGATCACGTATGACAATGAAAAATTGATTTGACAAAGCTTCCGTCCGAATGAGCAGTTAACTGAACGATACACAGTGAGTTTTCCACTAATAGTTCGTGGCTTCTCACAAAAGGGAAATGTCACGAATTTGATTCGTGACATTACGCCCCTACAAAATTAAATTTTTTCCTTATGGGAAAAAAATTTGTGGATATATATATATATATATATATATATGTACACATCCTAACTCAGTCACACAAGATTCACACTGTGGTGTGTGTGCTATCCTGCTACAGGAGAAAGTCGCAGTCGCCAGCGAGCGAACAAACCTCGTATTTACGTTAATAGAAGAAAGCTTGAGGGAAAAACTCCGTGACGACAATGAAAATCCTGTACTCAGGTCAAACTGAGCGAAAAGTCGCTACATTTACACTGACACCTAATTGTTGTGTAGCGTGGTGTATGTAATACACGGTGTAGGTGTGACAGTTAAAGTGTAACTGTACCTACGTGTAAAATGACACAGTAAATAATAATATGGTGACGACAAAGGCAGAGGAGAAGAGGCGGCAGCGTGTGGCAGATGATCAGCTGGCCCACACAGCAAAACTGCTACACCCATTGCTGTACCTGCAAAACCAATTAAGGTGGAGCATCAAAAGTGTCAATGAGACAAAATTCTTATTACGTTACAATTACTCTCTCTGCCTAGCAATCAGTACATGCTACGAAAAGTACGCTCTAGCTGAAAAATACAAGTGACAGCCTAAGCTTCGTACATTCGAAGTCGCCATTAATTACAGCACACGATTAGTGTCGACAAGTTGAGAATCCCTGTGCAAACTCGGGTATTCCATAGCCTCGAACTGCACGCGGGTCCTCAACCTGTGCCTTAACCTACTGTACTTATATTAATATCGGGAAGCTGAGAATCCTTGTGCAAACTCAGGTCTTCCATAGCCTCGAGTCGCCTCTGCGGAGTTCTCTCTCGAACTTCCCCCTTAGCCTACAGTACTTATATTAGTATCGGGGAGCTGAGAATCCTTGTGCAAACTCGGGTCTTCCATAGCCTCGAGTCGCCTCTGTGGAGTTCTCTCTCAAACTTCCCTCTTAACCTACAGTACTTATATTAGTATCGGGGAGCTGAGAATCCTTGTGCAAACTCGGGTCTTCCATAGCCTCGAGTCGCCTCTGCGGAGATCTCTTTCTAACTTCCCCCTTAACCTATGGTACATAATATGTATGTACAGGCCCTGGACATAATGTGTCCTGTGGGGCCAATGGGCGAGACGTCAGGTCTGCACCCACTTCACCACTACCCTGTCTCTCAACTGACTCAGAGATTACAGGTGTGGTTACAAACGGCACAGGAAGGACATGTCCCTGATTAGTGGTGTTACTTTGACACACACTGCAGGAACGGACAAAACTATCTATGTCTTGTCCCATCCCTGGCCAGAAAAAGTCAGCTCGGATACGTCCCTGGGTCTTCCTTTTGCCCGTGTGACCTCCTGAGGCTGAATAATGACCCCATTGTAACACTGCTAGGCGGTACTTGGCGGGGACGACAAACTGCAGTCGAACCTCGCCCTCGGGTGTTCGTGACTCACGGTAGAGACGTCCTTGTTTGCGAAGGAACTTGGCTTGACCTCCCCGTGAATACTTAATCACTCGACCCTTTTGTTTGTTCCGCACAGCAGCAAGTGTCGGGTCAGAATGTTGTTCTTGTACAACAAGTTGACTACACATCAGATCTTGCGGCAATTCAATGATCACTGGGGTGACACAGTCTGGAGCCTCAGCCATGGCTCATGTTACCGCAGCAGCCGAAGTCTGAGTAGCGTCATGTTCGGTGCAACTATCCTTGACACCATAAATATTGCCAATGATGAGGTCAAATAAAGGTTCTGGCATGACAACTGCAAGTGTCGTACCAGTATAAAATGGAGATGCCACCTGGATACATGCCTCAGGGAACAATCTCACTGATCCATCAATAAGGTTTGCATGGATCTGTCGACCTGTGTACTGCTCAGGCCGAACTAAACTCTGCTTAACAGAGCAACCTGAGGAACCATTATCTCTCAGGACCTTCACAGGAATGTCTCCCACAAACCCTGGCTGAACAAGGAAGGTACTGTCACCTGTGGGAGGGCCTGTGGAGGAAGCACCTAGCCACTCATGAGGCTGCTGAATTGATGCAGCAAACATTGTGCCTTGAGGGTTATATACTTGAGGGGTTGTACTCACTGCCTGGGAAGATGGAACATTGGCCATCTGTGGAGGGGGTTTCACTGTCACTGTGGGACTAGTGAACTGTGGGGGAGTACCCATACTGGTAGGGATGTGATCACCGTGCTGCTGCTGAGGAATGAAGGCTGCGTTTGCTTCCTGCCTCTTTTGAGCTGGTGGTGAAAAAGTTTGTCCCGACGGTCGGTTGCGTGGCTGATACTGCTGCTGGTTAGGGTACTTGTTGTACCTCTTCCACTCAGGTTTCTGAGTGTTTTGCCCCTGGTCCTTCCACTGCGGTTTTGGACCTTGGCCATTACCCTGAGAATGGCCTTGTTGCTGGGATTCAGTCTGAGATGGCTTTCCAGACTTATCAGGTTTTCTGTTCCAGGTGTTTTGCTTGCGAGTTTGATACCCGTATGCAGTAAAGAATGCGTCAGCCTTTTCTGCCATTTGGCTGGCATCTTTCACCTGGCAGATTTTAAGCTGTGCTATGAGCTCAGCAGGCCACAACCTCTCTAGCTGTGTATGCAGCATAAGGTCAATTATCCCCTCACGCGTGGAAGGAGTTTCATCTTTCTCCATCCACTCATTTAAGTAAGCAGTGAGACGATCAAGGAACTGGACAGCTGTCTCCTTGTCTTGGAGATGAGCTCGCATGAACTGAACTTTGGCGTCGTCTACTGTGAGACTATACGCCTTAATGAGTGCAGCTTTCATCATCTCATACGTGAGATTGTCTCCACGAATTCTGTGGAGAATATCGAGGGCAGGGCCCTCAAATAAACTAAGAAATTGGATCCGCTTAGCTGCCTCATCCAGTTGATACATGTCTGCCATGTCCTCAAGACAAGCTATGTACGGCTCGATTCGCTCGCTTTCCTGGTATGAAGGAAGCTTGATGCGTGGAGTCGCCAGGACATGTGCAGGGAGAACGCTCGTGGAGCTTGGACCAACTGCACCAGACGTGTCTGAAGCCAAGGAATCTCGCTTGAGCTTCAGCACTTCAAGTTCATGTTTTTCGCACGCTTCTCGCTCGGCACGTTCGTGTTCTCGTTCTCTGTCTCATTGTTCACACTCGTATTCGCGCTGTTCTCGCTCTTGTACTAGCTCGTGTTCGCGCTGTTGTCGCTCTTTTTCTAACTCGAGCTCGTGTTGTTTTTGCTCGCTTTTGCGCTGTTCTCGCTCGTATTCGCGCTGTTCTCGCTCACGTTCATGTTGTTCGCGCTCGTATTCGCGTTGGATTCTATGCTCTTCATGAGCATCTTTCTCACGTTCTTGCTCGTAATTAAACCGTGAGAGAACGTAACTCTGTATTTTCTCTGGGTTTGTGAGACCCATATCTTTGGCTTCCTGTACATAAGCACTGGCTGCCATGATGCTAGCTTTTTAAGCAAACGAAACTGAGTACTGACTGCTTCGCAAACGAATGCTAATAAACACAAGTAAAGAATACAGACACAAGCTAGTGGTGACCAGCCTTATCTAGTTAACTCGAAAAGAATAAAGCAAAAGTGCAAATAATTGAGAAGACTCAATAATTAACACAATGGGTACGGCGGCTACCCAGGAGCGAATAAAATCGTCTGGCATTACCAAAAAGTACTAAATAAAGTTAAGTACTCTATGGATTAATAAAGCAAAAATTCACTTGCTAAATTAACGGTAAACACCAGTAAACTTGTGCCTATAAACTTTAATGATAAATTCCTAAATATGAACGAGTGAGTACTATCTCGTGAATAGCTTGAGAGCTGGGAGTTAATATCCTGGAATGAGGTCGCCAATTGTCACGGGATTTTTAAAATATCACGGGGTTTATAAAATAAATGCTAAATATTATTTAATTGATAATAATATTCAATAATATTGAAGAGCAGGGACAATGATCGTCTTACTACATCAAGCAATGATTACTTTATGCTGACTTCTTCGCACGATTCTATAAGAACGAGAATTTATAAACTTCCTCAACAGTACACAGCAGAGACTAATTACTCAATTGCTGTTTCTTAGTACTGTTGGCCTCTGGAGAAAGTTACTTCACCCCTGACAATAAATAACTAATACTAATAATAATATCAGGCTCTTGCTGGTGCTTAACTCCTAGGAGGCACAACGGATTTTAAGTTTAATACAAGACTGGCCTAAGTACCAGTTATGAATAGCAAAACGTTTATGCAAGCTAGGAGCTATATGGAAAATAAGCTTAATTGTGGAGAAATGAAACAAGAGTTTACATTACATTAAGCTCAAGGAAAAGAACTGTTAAATTTATTGATTACAAAAATAAATTTAACGTTACATTTCAAATCAAATTAATGAGATCGCAATCACTCACTCACACACGAGCTAAATTCTTACGCCTAGGAAGAACACCTTAATTAAACTCTTAAGACTAGGAAAACGAAAAGTAATACTGATCGATGAATGCTGTGTATCACCCAATTCAAGGATGGGAGCTTGGAGCTGTGGTCTTGTGGAGCTTGGGTTGACCCCTCACACTGCTGGAGCACAGAACCTCTCTCCGTCAGAGCAAACACTCGACTGAGTAAGTCGTGGGAAAAAAAGGGAGCAGTAGGCCGCATTTTTTAACGGTCGAGTGAGCAAAACGCGCCCAAAACAAATCGCTCAGCAGAATCACTAATGTCTCACACAAAGACGATCACGTATGACAATGAAAAATTGATTTGACAAATCTTCCGTCCGAATGAGTGGTTAACTGAACGATACACAGTGAGTTTTCCACTAATAGTTCGTGGCTTCTCACAAAAAGGAAATGTCGCGAATTTGATTCGTGACAGTCAGCATGGGTTCCATCAGGGATGCTCCACTGGCACTCTTCTAACCTACTTTTCAGACTCCTGGTCATCCTTCTTTCGGGACTTTGGCGAAAACTTTCCTATTGCACTTGACATCTCAAAGGCTTTCAATCAAGTCTGGCATAAAGCTTTAATTTCCAAACTGCCCTCTTACGGTTTCTAGCCTTCCATCTGTGCCTTCATCTCTAGCTTCCTTTCTGGTCGTTCTATAGCCGCTGTTGTACACGGCCATCGTTCTTCTCCGCGATCTATCAACAGTGGTGTTCCTCAGGGCTCTGTCCTATCACAACTCTCTTCCTTTTATTCATCAATGAACTTCTAAGTTGTACATCTAACCCTATCCAGTCATACACTGATGACTCCACCCTTCACCTTTCCATTTGGTTCCCGCAGCGTCCATCTCAGCAGCTACTTCAACAAACAAGGGATGAGGCTATGGCACACCTAATGTCTGACTTGGCTCGTATCTCTAACTGGGGTAAAAATAATCTCGTTGTTTTTAATGAATCAAAGACTCAGTTTTTACACCTATCAACCTGACAAAATCTTCCACAGATATACCCACTAACTTTTAATAATATTCAGCTTAATTCTGCATCATCCTTGAGCATGCTTGGGGTTTCATTTACTCGGAACGTATCTTGGGAAGGTTATATTTCATCTCTTGTAAAGTCTGTTTCTAAGAGATTAGGTGTGCTAAGCCGACTCCGTTCCTTCTTTACCCCTGCACAATTGTTGACTCTATACAGGGGTTTTATCTGCCCTTGTGTGGAGTACAACTCTCATGTGTGGAGAGGCTCCCCACGTACAGCTCTTCTCAATAGGGTGGAGTCAAAGGCTTTTCATCTCTTTAACTCTCCTTCTCTTACTGACTCCCTTCAACCTCTGTCTCATCGCCACACTTTGCATCTTCATCTCTTTTCTGTCGCTGCTTCAATGGTCTCTGCTACTCTGAACTGTCTGCATGTATTCCTCCACCTCTACGACCATTGCGTAGCACCCATCTAGCAGCAAACTCTCATCCCTTTTAGTTAACCGTTACTCCCAGTGCTTCATTTATGCAACATGTCAACTCTGGAACTGTCTCCCTCTGTCTATATTTCCTGCTTCCTATGATCTCCAGTCTTTCAAACGCAGTGTGTCCGGGCATCTCGAAATGATCGGATCTTGAATTTGGCTGTCTCTTATATTATGTTTTTCTCTTGGAAGGAACAATAATTGTAGGCCCACGGCCTTTGGTTCCTTCTTCCTCACATTAAAAAATAAAAAGAGTATTCTACCATATATTTTTCTAGTCACACTAAGAAGGCAAATACCCCTATGGTTACCACATACTTCTCTCTCCCCTTTTCTTTTATATAAAGGAACAATTATACCTGATTTCCAGTCCTCCGGAACTTTTCCCTCTTCCCAAGCCAATGTACATAACTTCCATATCCACTCCACTACAGTCTCACCCTCATACATCAGCATTTCACCACACACTCCATCAATTCCTGGGGCCTTTCCCATCTTGATCTTCTTCATTGCTTCCACTACTTCTGCCCTGCTGATCTCTTCCTCCCTCCTCTCATCTCTTCTCCCAGCCATTCCCCAACAACTTATACTCGCACTGCTCTCATTCTCTACATTCAACAAATCCCCAAAGTGCTCCTTCCATCTCCTCAATTTCTCTCTCTTCTCCACCAGCAATCTATTATTCCTATCTTTCACTCCCCTACTATTTCCCCCTTTCACACTGCCTTACTTTCCTTATCTCCTTCCAAAACAATTTCTTACTCTCCCTCCATTTCACACTCAGGTTCCTCCCAAACTCTTCATCAACTTCTTATTCTCCTTCACCAATCTCTTCACCTCCCTTCTGCTCTCATATACCTCTCCTCTCTCTCATCTTCTCCCCTACTTGTACTTGCTAGCCATTAATTACATGCCTTCTTCTTTTGTTCCACAGCTCGTTTCACCTCATCATTCCACCATGCTGTCCCTTGCACACCCCTGCATCTCCTCCTCACTTCACAAACCACCTCACACGCTGCGCCTATCTCTTCCGTGAATATCTTGGATACGTCTTCCACCCGTTCCATCTGCTCTAACTCATACCTTCCCAATCTTTCTTCCACTGTGCTCTTATACTCTGCCATTTTCTCACTATCTTGCAACTTCTTCACTCTTCTCACAAGAGCCGTTTCCTCCTGTCTTCCCCTTCGTCTCTTCAACCATTTTCTTTGCAGCCTTACCGTAGCCATCACTAAGTGATGGTCCGAGATTCCATTCCCCCACCCTCTCCACACTCTTGCATCCAACACTTGTCTTCTCATTTGCTCATCCACATACACGTAGTCTAGCATTGCCTTTCGTTCAACAATTTCATCATCTATCCTCCTTGTGACTCTCCATGTATACCTGTGGATCATCTTATGCCGAAAGTAGGTGTTAGCTATTGCCAACCCCTTACCAGCACAGATGTCCACCAAAGCACTGCCATTCCCATCTACTTCAGCTGGCACACCCCACTGACAAACCACGCCATCCACTCGTACATTCCCAACTTTGCCATTCATGTCTCCAATCAAAAGCACTCTCTCTCTCCTCTCAGACGTGTCTATACATGCTTCTACACTTGCCCAAAACTCATCTTTCACTCTTGCCACTCGGTCCTCCGTCGGCGCATATGCACATACAATCACCCACACTTGTATACGTACTTTCATCCTCACCCATACAATCCTTGCACCCACTGTTCCATACTCTCTTATATTCTCCTTCCATTTCTTGCTTATCATCAGACATACTCCCTCTCTTGCCCTCTCATTCTCATTAACTCCTACACATATTCCTAAACCGTATTCCCATTCTCTCACCCTTTCACCTTTCCGTTTAGTTTCAATCAATCCACATATAATCACTCTTTCATCCTCAAGCATCTGAACAATCTCTCTCTCTTTCACTTCCTCATTCACTCCTCTCACATTCCAAGTCCCCACCCTCAGAATGTCCTTTGTCCATTCCTTAGTCATCAACATATGGTCCGTCCTGGTCCGAGGCACTTTATTCGCATGTTTAGTTAGTTCTTTTTACGGGGTGGGGCATTAACCCACCACCAACCCTTTTAGTCGCCTCATACAACAAGCAAGGATACTGGGGGAGTATTCTTGACACCCCCCTACCCTCAGGGGGTAAAGATCGTCCTGGAACTAAAATGGGAGCAGTTTGTACAAATCGTGAAACAGGGGATCACGCCATCCCTGGGCAAAGTTGTAGCTCTATCGCAACTTGACGCCCTCACCTACAATGGAAACCTGGACAACACACTCATCCAGGCCAGGTGACTCATCACCACCGCCTACCAGGAGATCGACGCAGTCACACGGGAACAACACATATTTAATACCCTGTTGAGGATCTTCCCTAGCACCATAAGGGAGCATTTCACCATCTATGACCCCTCAGGAGACCTCGACCGGGACATGTAGCTTGTGCGGCGCCTCCTAGCCACTCGCCCCACCCCCCCATTGATCAATGGACTAAGCAAATTCCCTACTCACGGGACGGCTCAACATCAGAAGCAACGAACACCCCCCTCCCAATCCAACCATGAACCAAAATCGTCTGTACCTAGAGCACACCCTTCGAAGAGATGCCCCAACCTCAAAGAAAACCCAAACTTAATATCCATCAACCCATGGGAATTCACCGCCTGCAGCCATAGCTGCCCCCTCTATGACATATGTGAACAACTAAACGCTGCACGGCGCAGGCAACCACACAGGGGTGTCGCAAGGTCTCATCTCTAGAAAATGAAGGCCCCGGGGATAATGCTTCACCCACCAACTACACCGATCCTGGGGAAATGGAGCCTGAAGAGGAGGATGCCACACTGCAAATGAATGTTTAGGTCTGCCCCTGCACCTTCCCACAGTACTGGGAGCTATTTCACAAAAATACCGCCCCTCAGTCTATGACAATATGAGGGTGAACGGGGTGAAGGCGAGGCTGCTGGTCAACATGGGAGCAGCCATATCTTGTCTCTACACGCATTTCTACTCGTGCCACACTTCTGCCTTTGGCCCGCTCCTCCCCACCTCAGCCCACCTCGTAGACACGGGGGATGGCTCCCTGAAAATACGTGGGGAGAGCCGGGACCTATGGACTGACACCCACCAACAAGTCTCCACCAAGCACAAATTCATTATGTTTGACTCTACCTGCCATGCCTATGATGGCTATCTGGAGCTGAATCTCTTAAAGAAAATTCATGCCAACATCGACTGCCACAAGCAGCGCCTCCAATTTCAAAAACCTCCAGCCCCCCCTGCCCACCCACTCTGCATGTGCACACCCCCACCCCTGCCCAACAACCCTCCCCCACCTCACCTTCCCCACAACCATTGCTTCCACCATAACCATCACCCCTCCAACACAAGGTCTGGCTACAGCTGGACAGACCCAGCAGCACCTCTGTCCTGTTCTCCCCCAACCTACCATGGGGCGCCTGCTCCTCCTGCCTACTGTCACCCACTTTCCTTCTCCTCTCTCACCTCCGAGCAGTATGCATTGCGAATCTCGCCACCGCGCCACTCGCCCTCCCCTGAGGATTTGTGGTGGGAGATATGGAGGAAACCGAGCCTTGTGAACACCCCCCCTTCACCTGCCAACCTACCATCCCTACCTGAACACCTCTCACCTCACCAAGCTAACAGCCTTCGATGACTCCTCCTGGACTTCCAAGACCTATTCCCCTCAGTCCCAGCTGACATTGGGCACACCACATACCTCCACCACGAAAGCCACAACACAGGACCACCTATCCAACAACCCTCGTGGCAAAAAAAAAAAAAAAAGCGGGAGGAGGAAGACCGGCAGGTCCAGGACATGCTAGATGCCAGTATTATCTCCCCCTCCACCCACCCGTGGTCCTCACCTGTCGTCCTTGTCAAGAAAAAGGACGGCACCATGCACTTCTGTGTGTACTACAGATGACTTAATGATGTGCCAACGAAGGACGCCTCCCCCCTCCCCAGGATAGATGACTCCCTCAACTCCCTACATGGATCATTATGGTTCTCCACCCTAGATCTCCAGTCAGGGTGTTGGCAAGTCCCTGTCCACCCCAAGGACAGTGAGAAAACAGCCTTCTCCATCAGTAACGGCAAACATTACGAATTTAATGTCCTCCCTTTTGGGCTCTGCAACATCCCTGCCACATTTTCCCGACTGATGGAGCCGGTTCTCAGTGCCCTTACCTGGGAAATCTGCCTTGCGTACCTAGATGATGTGACTGTTTTTATCCGGACATGGACCAATCACCTACAACGCCTCAAGCAAGTCTTCATGTGCATACACCAAGCAGGACTCAAGCTCAGGCCCTCTAAATGCATCCTGGCTGAACGATCTGTCTCCTTCCTAGGTCACATAATCTCGGCAGAGGGCATTTCTCCCGATCCCAACAAACTGTGGACCATTGTGGACCTCCCACTACCCAAAGACGTCCATGACATGCACACCTTCCTCAGACCAACCTCCTACTATCAGAGTTTCATGAAGGGCTTTGCCTACATCGCTAAACCCCTCCATGATCTAACCAAGAAAGGCAAACCATTCCTCTGGACCGATGCCCAAATCACCGCCTTCAACACACTGAAGTCAAAACTCATCACCACCCCAATCGTTGCCTTCCCAGACTACACCCTGCCTTTCTATCTGTACACAGACGTGTCTCTGGTTGCAATTGGTGTCGTGCTAGCCCAGGTACAAGATGGGTGAGAACATATCACCGCCTCCACCATCCGCACTCTCAACTAAGCTGAAAAAAACTATGCAGCCACAAAACGTGAATGCTTCGGCATTATATGGGCATTAGAACATTTGCGAGCATACACCTCAGGCACCCACGTCACGATCATCACTGATCATCAATCCCTTCAGTGGCTGGGTCAGTCCAACATCACCAACATCCAAATAATCAGATGGAGAGGCACTAGAGGAATTTGACTTCAAGATTGCCTACAGACCAGGGAAACTACACACCAATGCCAATGCCTTGTCATGACTCCCCACCAACTCCATCCATGCTACCCCCAACCTTATGCAAAAATGGCAGGACAGGGAACAACCACCCTAGATACCACCCCAGATATTTTCCAAGCTCTACCAGCACGGCAACCACCTGTTTACCCAGGACGGACATGTAGTCCTGAACCCTGACTCCGCCCACAATCCCATGACCCACCTTCACTCCAATAATGGCATCCATCTCGGCACCAAAAAACTCCTGCAAGTCTTTAACGACATCTATTGGGTGCCCGGCCCCTCCAACCTGGCCAAAAAAATTATCCAAGTCTGCCGAGCCTGCTCACTGGGAAAAGACATCACCCGCACACCTGAGCCATCAGGAAAAAATCACCACCCACAAACCATGGCAACTGCTATCTGTCGACGTAGTCAGCCCTCTATCACCCAAAGCCGGTTACAAATATATCATAACCTTCATTGACGTCTACCCGAAATTCCTCATTGCCTGCCCTGCCAAGGAACACCATCCCGTGGCCATAGCCGAAGCACTAGTCTGCCACGTCTTCCTATACTTTGGAATTCCCCAGGCCCTACACTCGCACAATGCCCCAGAATTTACCGGCAAAGTCTGGGGAGAACTAGCCACCCTGTTCGGCTACCAGGATCTCACACTCCTCTCGCTATTGGCCCCAAGGGAATGGAGTATGCGAGAGGAGCCATTGTTCCTTTCTCAACCAGATACAAACACAAATACAAGAAACGGGCAATGAAGACTGGCCGGCACATGTCAAAATAATACAGTGGAGCATGAACACTGGCCAGAGAGACGACGGAATCACCCAACATGAATGGGTGTTCGGAGAAGCTTCCCTCCTCCTACCCCCTGGACATCACCTCGAGCCCCCCTCCCCACCCCCCACCTCTGACCTCCTCCACCATCTTAAAAGGAGGTTGCACCACCTACAACAGCAACAGGATCTCCAACCAGACATAGCAACACCCAACTTCTACAAAGCTACCACTCAGTAGTGGTAGCACGCCTGCCGGTTCCAAATAAAATCTTACCACGGTTCGAGGGGCCCTACACCTTCGTCAACGTTCCCAACCCCTACCAAGTGACTATACAACACCACAGCAACACACGCACATATCTCAACCGTCATGTGTGACCATTCCACAAAGCACCCAACCACACTCCCCCAGGCCACACACACTCCACCCCGCACCACGTCACACCCCCATCTCCCACTTTCCAAGAACTGTCCTCCGAGTCACACCACAACTATTTCACACCCTCCTCCTCCGCCTCACCTTCCACCACCCCCCTCACCCACCTCGCCTCCAGCCCTCCACCACCCCCGGACCCCAATGCTTCATCAGCGACCTCACCTGACACCTGATCTCGCACCACCACACCACCGCCACCCGACACACATGAAAATGCCTCGGAACCCACCCGCACCACCATCGACACTCCACCACATCCATTTCCCCACACTACGCCCACACCTACCCGAATACCTACCACCCCTAATACAACCCCCAGCCACACTGCACCACACCCCAGCACATCACCCCCCAGCCCCACTACCCCCTCCAACTCTCCACCACCTACACCACCAAACCTTCACCCACGTGCATCCGGCACACCACGTGCATCACCCACCACCACCCACACACCCACATGCCCACACCTTGCTCCCACCAAGCACACCAGCCCCATCAACACGAACCCATCACGCACCCCCCTACCATGGCACACAACCACCCACAACAGAACCCCCAAATCTCCATGTGACTCCACCACCTCACCACCATCACCAGTACTCACCACCAACATGACCAGGTCTGGGCACCTCTCCCACCCACCAGCCAGATATACTGCAATGCCCTCACCCATACCCCCAACATCAGCCCAACCACCAACAACTACACTCATCATCTCCAATACGACCCCTATCACCCTGGGCCTACACCAGGCGCAGCGGAAACTTCCACCCGCCCAATTCCCCAGGGGGAGGATTCACACCTACCCTAGATGCCCCCATAAAACCCCAGCCACCTCACCTCTCGCCAGCATACAGCAAGAAGACCTCCAACACTCACCACTGGTGGAGATGAGGATACGGCACACTGTCTGGTCCCCTGTGCAGGGGCCCAGCCAAAGGATACAGGGGATGCCTCTGCTACTCCGCTTCCTCCACCATACACCACACACCTCCACCCTCCACATCACATATGTCCCACACCAGGAACCGAACCAGATCACACACCACTGGACCACCCTCGTCCATCAGCTCACACCGACACACTGGACCTCCACCTCTGACACATACCACCACCAGCCACGGGGACGTGACTTCTTCCACGCCGACGGTGGTGAAATACACCCCCCCACAGAGACACTCACTGTAGGATGGACCCACGGCCCCACACCCACCCCAGAAGGAGACCACGGAGGGCAAGCAGAGAGAGTGCCAGGTCCGAGCGAGACGGGCCCAGGTGTACCACGGACCTACACCCCTCTTCCCCTCAACATGGCCAATGACAACTAAACAGTACTGGCGCACTACATCACAGCCAGACCAACACTTGCCAGGATCAGAGTGTGACTTGTCCACAGACTGTCCCAAGCAGCACTGCGGTATCAGCCACTGTATGTACCGGGGAAGGGTCAGCCACTGTATGCCCATCAACTGTTGTCCCCTGCAGCACCACGGTATCGGCCACTGTACGTACTGGGGAAGGGTCGACCACTGTATGCCCTTCAGCTGCAGACACCCCTGAAACCAGCCCCGTGGTGGCGGCCACTGTATACCCTGGGTTGGACGTGACGGCCACTGTACGCATGTCGGCTGGCAAGCCAGGCAAAAGCAGAACCGTTCATCTGCCTCCTCCTCAGGGAACAGCACCGTGGTAATGGCCAGTGTACATACTGAGGAAGGGTCAGCCACTGTACGCCCTTCAGCTGTTGTCCCTAGAGCCTGTGGAACCGCGACATTGGCCACTGTATGCATCGGGGAAGGGTTGGCCACTGTACACCCTTCATCCACAGTCTCTGGGACTACCCCTTCAGAGGAAGTCTCTGGCTCGGCCCACCTGTCATCCGGAGGTCGAGCGGGACACCCCTCTCATTTTCCTCACAGGTATAGTCCCCCAGAGGAGCTGCTGTTCGAGGAATGGTGGCAGGGCCCTATCCTGGGAGAGGGGATCCACGCCCTACAGGTTGCCCTGGACAACGCCCGGTGCTGATGGATGCCACCCGGCAGGGATGCCACCCGGAAGGGATGCCACATGCATCTCCTAACGGCGGTCTGGCCCGGTGGTGACCGCAGCCCCCAATCACCCAGGGACGTCCCCAGAACCCTGGGGCGAGACCTCCCGAACCCGTCCTGCCAACGACCCTCTGCCAGGAGCAGGCAACGACAGGCACATCTGTTTGCTTTGTGTGGCCCCAGCCCCAAGGGCCACCTCCCACGTCGAGGCCTCACCAGGAAAGGGCCTCCCTGTTCACCAGAACGCAGCCATACCCAGACGACCTCACCCCCTGCAGTAGTCCCATGCCCCCTACGGGAGAGTACACCTAACGACCAGCCTCCCACACCCGGCCACCACTTATAATTGGTCTTGGTTTCAGCAGCCCAAGAAGCCCAGTAGTGTAATCCCAGTGTCACCATATGAACCAGGGACTAACGGTGTCTGTGTTATATGTCTTATTCATACCTGTGGTACAGTGAAGGCTGACATTGTCCATACTCAACATAGTGGCACCTCTAATGTACAGTGAGAATTGCATAAGTCTAGAACTAACGAGTGATACACTAGGACTGCACGGTAACAACTGTTCAGACTGTGCCTACAACCACTGTGTATTGTTGATGAATAGTCCTGACTAATGGTGACTACACTTGTATATATGGTGTGCAGTAATTGTGGCATACCAAAGCTTGACATTGTACATATAACCTGTATTGTATATAATTGTTGTATATTGTAAGGAAGTCAAATTAAGGCAATGTATGTGTAGGGGTGGTTTGCCGAGTTTTTATATCGTGTTCCTCTTGTTGTGTGTTCTAGTTCCGGTCTAGAAAGAGGACCCCGCTCAGTAGCTAGTGTTCTTAGGACAAGAAGTCGATTTAAAAACACCTAGCATAACACAGACCAATAGCTGTTACATCTTCTCTTGGTAAAGTATTTGAAATTTTAATTAATAAGCACAAAGTTAAACATCTTGAATCTAACAACTTAATTAGTGATAGACAATATGGTTTTTGCTACGAAAGATCCACAGTTGACATACTCAGTCTCTTGACCCATACCATCCATCAGTCAGTTGACCAACATGGAGAAACTCATGCACTAGCCTAGATATTTCTAAAGCTTTCGATAGAGTGTGGCACCAATCCCTGCTGTCCAAACTCCCTTGCTGTGGACTAACGTCTTTTGTTCCTTTGCTTTCCTCATATCTCAACAACAGAAAATAAGAGTAAAAGTAGATGATGTATATTCCAATTTCTACTCAATTAATGCTGGCGTGCCACAGCAATCAGTTCTGTCGCCAACCCTGTTCCTGGCTCATATTAATGATTGCTTATCTGTCACCCATCTCATCCATTCATATGCGGATGACTCAACACTTCACAGTTCATTCACACTCAAACACCCATTTACAAAGTCCAATATCTCTAACTTTCAACTAAGTACAGCCATCTCCATAAATCAAGACTTATCTAAGCTCTATAAATGGGGACAAAACAACCTTGTCTCATTTAATGCTAGTAAAACCATATACCATTTACTAATAGACAGATTTTGCCCGATTCGTATATTATCTTCAAAGCTGCTAATATTCCCATCTCCAAAAGCATTGAAATTCTCGGTGTCTCACTTAACAGTGCCCTCAGCTGGACCTCTCATGTCAGGTCACTTGCTATAACCGCCTCAGAGAAACTTGGATTACTGTATAGAGTCCATAACTTCTTCACTGACGAGCAGTTAACTATAATTTATAAGAGTTGTGTGCACTCTCAGATTGAATATTGCTCACCCTTGTGGAATGGATGTGGAGCGGTTGCACTAAAACAACTAGACAAAATTCAGAACAAAGCTGTTGGAATTATTAATAACCCTGCAATTATAAATAAACTACCTCCCCTACAAGTAAGAAGGAATGTTGCCTACCTTGCATTATTTTAAAGATATTTTTATGGCAAATGCTAGGACGAATTTGCGTCCATTGCGCCACGTCTCCATGCCTTCCTTCGTGCTACACGAGCATCTAGTAGTAGTCATGACTGGAATGTCACACAGCCATATTGCAGGACTTCTGCCTATCAGAATTCTTTTATTCCCCATACTGCATCTCTCTGGAAGTCGCTTCCCCAAAGTTGTTTCCCCCCAAACTTCAACCTACAGCTGTTCAAGTCCAACTGTTCCAGTTTGAAATACCGGCCGTGGCAACTCAGGACACCACCACACTCTCAGGAGGAGACTACAGAGGGGTAGATGGTGCCTGCACCATGTCCATTCAGTACGGACATAAGTCCCCCTGGGCCGCGGGCCCCTATTCCCCGGAGTGCACCCGGTGCAACCACCCCAGTCTGAGTGCACTACCTTTCGGGTGAGCTAGGCCTCGCCAGGCTTGGGGAGGAGCTGAACAATCAGCTCCAAGCAGCACCCTAGCGATGGCCGGTAGCCATGCAAACCAAGAGATGGCCTGTAGCCACTCTAACAACCAGGAGACGGCCTGTAGCCACTCCGATAAAAAGGTGATGGCCTGTAATCGCGCCCTTGTGATGGCCGGTAACTGCACACAGAAAAGGCAATGGCCTGTAGCCGTGCCCCCTAAAAGGAGACGACCTGTAGCTGCTCCATCAGGTGCTGCTCAAACCCCCTGTAGAACCCGTGATGGCCTGAAGCTGCACGTGGGGAGAGAAAGGTGTGCTCCCTCTCCTTCTGCAGTTGCCTCGGAGGGCATGACATCGACGATGGCCTGTAGCCATGCTAGCAGGCAGGAGATGGCCTGTAGCTGCTCCTCGTCTACATGTCGCCCTCCATACTGGACTTTGGCAACAGCCTGTAGCCACGCCTGCAGTCAAGCGACAGCCTGTAGTCACGCTTCATCTGCGATCCCATCAGGAAGTCAGGTCCCGGTGACGGCCAGAAGCTGCACTGACAGTGAAGGGACATCCTGTAGCCGCCCTCCATCTGTTGCCCAAGGGAACTCGGCAACGGCCAGTAGACGTGCCGGGGAGGGACACAAAAGTCCCTCGCCTCCTGTGACTCCACAACATGAAGGTGACCTGTGATCAGCCCTGCCTACCAGCAGAAGCGCAGGTCGCTTCTCTGTTCACCCAGACTGAGGCAACCTCCAGGAGGAGGACTTTTGCCCCGAGGACTGGTGGAGAGGCCTGGTGTTATCCCCGGGACTATTCTCCATTCAGTCGGCCCCCAAGGAGGACCCCCGTGTGATGGACTCCTGCCAGGAGCGACGCTGCAGCCCCACCCTGACAGTGATGCACCAGGAAGGAGACCACAGCCAGCGGACCTTCGAGGGTGCCCCCAGGACTCCGGGTCAAGACCTGTCCCCTCCCTGACAAAGGCGACGCCCTTCCTCCACCAGGAGCCTGAGGGAGTGCCTCCAGAACCTGTTTGGCCCTAGCCCTGAGGGCCAGACCCCAGTCCCTAGCCCCGACAGTGAGGGACACTTCACCATGCCCACCACAAGCCCTCGACGAGAGACGATGCCCCTGCAAGTTGTCCCGTGGCCCGGGACGAAGGGACTCCTGAAGGGACTCCACCTACTCCAGGCTGACAACTGTGAGTCCCCAGGCCTTACCCCTTCCCCTTTGCCCTGACTGTGATACCTGGTTCACACAGACAGTGAGTGAGGGGCAAAGACTGTGCAGTGCAAGAAAATAGTGAAATCCAGTGCAGTGATAAAAGATGCTTGTGACAGTGCATATCCACCTAGTGTAAAACGAGAGGCAAGACTCGGTGTCATTAACATAACTCCGTGACAGAGCATATCCACACTGTGTAAGCCAAAAGGTAAAATCCAGTGACAATATGTAACCATCGTAAATCAAGAAATAGAGTTAGTGTTAGAATAAGGACTCCTGAACTACCCGTGCACAGTAAAACCTATATATTGCCTTCCCACTGGGAAATGAGCCTCACGTACAAAGTCTGTGAAAATTGTGTATTGCCTCCTTACCCAGACTAAGACCATTGCCTATCTAGCATCCTGCGTGATACTCGAAACCCATTTCCCAGTCAGTGTATTAACTTTGGCATATCGTGTGAATTGTCTACCCGTTCTGTAGCAGAGAATTTGTTAATATACGTGTAAGGTTGTTGCCCTGTGTTTTTATGCCCTGTTCCTTTCATACTGTGTCTAAGCTCCGGTATAGGAAGGGAACCCAGCTGCACCCTAGGCATTCTTAGGGCGGGAAGCCGACCTAAAAAAGCCTAGCATAACACAGATATTTTATGAATGGAGGACGCCAGTAAACTGGTGTATAGATTATTATGTTTTATTCGTTTTTCCTTCCTCTGTTCTGTTACTATATATATATATATTGTTACATAGCCTATGATTTCATCATCCTTTGTGTAATTTTAACGCACAGTATGCTGCATGTTTGATCACGAGCGTGTTCTGCCTCAGTCCCCCCTTCTACCGTTATAGTAGAGTAAGTCGTCCTTTCTGTTGTTCAGAGCAGGATTGTCAACTCTTTGTCCCCATGGCTTCATTTGCGCGTCCTTCTTAGAAGTTGTATCAAGCTCTGCCGGCCCCTATACAATGAGCTCAGTCTCTGCATTATTGCCACTTAGATCTACTCCTCATTTTGCTCACATCTCTGTCCTCCCCTGTACAGTTATTATTATTGTGAGTGCTCAGGAAGTCTCCAACCATCTAGCAGCTGTGTGTAATTTGAGTAAAACTGTTGTTGCATTTTTTCTTGTACTGTGTAGCATAAGGTTAATTCTTGGGCCTAGTAAGGTTTTTGTAATTTATGTAAGGTTCTTGTTGTCAGCCATCATTAATAATATTTTGTATCTGTAATAATATATCTGGCATTCACTGAGTATTATCTGGTATCTCATTTTAACAGGGCTGACTTGGATAAATTTACTCATGCTAATTTCGTGTTAATAGAGGCTATTGCAGTTAACCATATATTTAACCTGTTTTTGCCATTACATTATCCTTATGAGTCCTGAATGTTTTGTTGTTAGTTTGAGCATTAAACTTTAACTTTTAATTTTACCTAACTCTTTTATTTTGAACCTGGACCTTTTCGGGACAGTAGTGATTATTAGTATTCTCACTTAAAGTGTACATTATCTTTCTCTGTTCCGTAACATAAATTTGGCGACCTCTTATCAGGATATTCAGGATATTATCATAAGGATATTGCTTGATATTTTGTGACTGTGATTTATTCATGATGTCTACTATTACTACGCTTGATGAAGCCAAATATTTTTTGTCAAATGTGCAATCAGTGTGTGATGTAGAAAACAGAACAAAGAATGAACTTAAGCTTGTTGCTCAACAATTGGGAATTGCAGTTCACTCTCATCATTCTAAAGATCAAATTGTTGGCATGATTAATAAAAGCTTGTTTAATGTAACTCCTCCAAATGAGCAAACGCAGATTGAATTAGCTAAGTTACAGCTAGCTCTGCAGGAGGCTCGTGCTAAGGAAGCTGAATTTCAGGCAAATGCTAAGCAGGTGGAGTCTCAGGCTCGTATTCAGGAGGCACAGATACAGGCACAAGTTGAACTTGCCAGGATTCAGGCAGACCATGAGTATCGCATGAAACAATGTGGAACTGGATCATCTAGCTCTGATGATTTTGATGTGGCTAAAAATGTTAAACTTGTCCCTCCTTTTAATGAATCTGATTTAACAAAGTATTTTCAGTTGTTTGCGAGGGTAGCTACAGGTTTTAATTGGCCCAAGGAGTATTGGCCAGTACTCCTTCAAACTGTTCTCACCGGTAAAGCTCAAGTAACTTATGCATCTTTGCCTCAGGATCAATCTGATAAATATGATGTAGTTAAGAGCTTGATTCTTAAGGCCTATGAGCTTGTTCCTGAAGCCTATAGAGTAAAATTTAGGACAAGTTATAAGCAAGATAAGCAATCCCATGTTGAGTATGCAAAAATCAAAGAAGATCTGTTAGAGCAGTGGTTAAATTCTAAGAATGTGGATTCTGATTTTGACAAATTTAAGCAGATGATTTTGCTGGAGGACTTCAAAAGGTGTATTTATAAAGATGTAAGCCTATATCTTGATGAGAGAAGAATAGATAATTTGTCTGATGCTGCAGTTTTAGCTGATGAATATGTTCTCACTCACAAGAGATATTCTAAAGAAAAAGGGAAAGCTGATAGTAAGTACGTTGCCCCTACTCAGAGTACAGGTAACAGGAAAGAGAATAAAGATGATGTTTCTCAGGAAGTAAATACCAGCTTCACCTCTAGATTTCAGAAAAGTAAATGTACTTATTGTAGTAAGCTTGGTCATACTACGGAGAAATGTTTCAGGAGACAGCGTGATGTGAACAAAAAGGAGTCTTTAAATATTCAGTCAATTGGTCTAGTGTCCACCCTTGAGAGTTCCCAGAATTCTTTAACTGAGTTAACTGAACCTGCTTTGAGGGGTAACTTAAATTCTCATGATGGAGCTCCTCTTTTGAGCAGTAACGTGGGTGACACTCTCAAGAGTTCATGTGCTAATTTCCTGTCTGATGGTTTTGTCAGTCCTCTGGACAGTAATGACAGGAAATCAGTTCAAATATATCGTGATACAGGTGCTTGCCAATCCCTTATGCTGACCAGTGTTCTAGGCTCTAATGTTAATTCCTCTGATGAAACTGTAATCTTACAAGGTGTAGGGAATAATTACTTCTCTGTCCCTCTGTGCAGAGTGAATTTAGAGTCTGGTTTTGTTAATGGTTCCGTTATGGCTGGGTTGGTTGAGACACTCCCAATGTCAGGAGTAACTTTCTTACTTGGAAATGATATTGGTGGAAGTCAAGTATGTCCAGCTCCTCAGTTGTCTAGTGAGCCAGTGGCTGCGTCCCAGGATTGTGATGTCCCTGATGTGTTCCCTGCATGTGCTGTCACTAGGGCTAAGTCTAAAGTTACTGGTGATTTAGAGGATAATGATGATGATGATGTTATCCTAGCTGACACTTTTCTTGCTAATTTGGACCACTCCCCAGATGAGGCAGTACCCCGTAGTGTTGATAATTTGTCTCGTCAAGAGTTGGTTGAGTTGCAGGTTGCTGACCCTGAGTTGAAAGGTCTAGCTAACTCTGCTTGCAGTGAGGAAGAGTCAGCTGGTGCTTCTACTTGTTATTATATAAAGTCAGGAGTACTTATGAGGAAGTGGAGACCCCCAACAGCATCAGCCGACTGTGAATGGGAGGTTGTACATCAACTTGTCATCCCTCGTGTTTGTAGGCAGGATATCATTAGAGTGGCTCATGATTCCAGTTTGGCAGGACACCTTGGAGTGAGGAAGACTGTGGCACGCATTTTGAAACACTTCTACTGGCCAGGTATCTTCAGGGATGTTTCCTGGTATTGTAAGTCTTGTCACACCTGTCAAGTTGTGGGGAAGTGTAATCAGACCAAAAGGGTTGCACCTCTAGTTCCCATTCCTCCTTTTGAGGCGCCTTTCACCCGTGTGTTGGTGGATATTGCGGGCCCTCTTCCTAAGACTTCTTCAGGATTTTCTTATGTGTTGACCCTGATTGATATGGCTACTCGTTATCCTGAAGCCATTCCACTTAGAAATATCTCAGCAAAGAACGTGGTTAAGGAAATGCAAGGGTTCTTCACAAAGTTTGGTCTGCCCAAGGAGGTACAGTCAGACCGGGGAAGTAATTTCATGTCAAATGTTATCAAGCAGTCTCTGAAAGAGTTGGGCATCACCCAGATCACGTCTTCAGCTTACCATCCCCAGACCCAAGGAGCGTTGGAGAGATATCATCAAACACTCAAATCGATGCTCAAGAAATACTGTTTGGAACATCAGAAAGACTGGGATAAAGGTCTTCCATTCGTTGTGTTTGCTGCAAGAGAATCTCCAAATGAATCACTGGGCTTCTCACCTTTTGAACTACTGTTTGGCCATGAAGTAAGAGGACCCCTTAAGTTACTCAAGGAATGCTGGCTGTCGGAGGAAGATGACGTCAACCTGCTGGAGTATGTGATGAATTTCAAAGAACGGCTGTCCACTGCTTTACAGCTGGCGAGAGAGAATTTAGGAGCTGCTCAGGAGAAGATGAAGACTTGGTATGATAAGAAGTCCAGGTTATGCCACTTTCAGCCAGGAGATCAGGTTTTGATTCTGCTAACAGTTCATGGGCAACCTCTTCAAGCCAAGTTTAGTGGTCCTTATTTCGTGGAGAAGAAACTCAGTGATGTCAACTATGTCGTCGCCACACCAGAACGTAGAAAGAACAAGATCGTAGAAAGAACAAGCAACTTTGTCACATCAACATGCTGAAGTTATATCACAGGCGGGACGAAAATAATCCAGTCTGCACTGTAGCTGTTCCACCCAAGTCTGCAAGTGAAGCTCTCCCATGCAGTATGAGCCTGAGTGATAGTTTGGGGAAGAATCCTGATATCATGAATGATCTCCAGACTAAGCTTTCTCACCTACCTCCCGAGGAAAGGCAGGAGTTTTCGGCATTATTGCAGGAGTACCCGCAGGTGTTCCGTGCCACTCCAGGAAGAACCACTGTGTTGATGCATGATGTCGATGTTGGAGACGCAAAGCCAATTAAACTGCCTTCTTACCGTGTGAACCCAGTGAAAGTTCCTCTCATCGAGAAGGAGCTTGGCTACCTGTTGGACCACAAGATGATTGAGCCCTGTCAGAGCGAGTGGAGTTCTCCTGTCACTCTAGTCCCTAAGCCAGGTGGGTCACAGCGGCTTTGCATTGACTACAGACGTGTTAATCAGGTAACTGAAAGAGACACTTGCCCTCTCCCTCATGTGGAAGATTGCATAAACAAGATCGGAGGGGCTAGGTGCATAAGTGGGTTTGATTTGTTAGAGGGATGCTGGCAGGTACCTGTGACTGAACGTGCTGGGGAGATCTCATGTTTTGTAACACTGGGAAGGACTTTTGCATGTTCTGTGGTGCCGTGTGGTGTGAGGAATGCACCAGCCACGTTTCAGAGGCTAATGAATGTTGTAGCAGAGGGTTTGGCAGGGTGTGTTGTTTATATTGATGATGTATTAATCTTCAGTGACAACTGGAAAGATCACCTATGCCATGTCAGTAAATTTCTTGAGCGTTTGGTTCAGGCTAATCTTGTAGCTAATTTATCAAAGTGTGAGTTTGGTCAAGCTAAAGTTCAGTACCTTGGGTATGTAATTGGTGATGGACATGTTGCACCACCAGCAGCTAAGATTCAGGTTATAAGTGATCTTCCCAGACCTAAAAGTAGGAAAGAGCTACAAAGATTTTTGGGAATGGTAGGTTATTACAGGAGATTTGTTCTTAACTTTTCAGTTCTTGTATCACCACTTACAGACCTACTGAAAAAGGGAGTTAAATTTGTCTGGACCGATAACTGTGAATCCTCTTTCAACAAACTTAAAGCTATCCTATTAAGTCAGCCAGTGCTCGCTACTCCAAATTTTGCTAAGCCTTTTAAGATGTCTGTTGATGCAAGTGATACAGGAGCTGGGGCTGTTTTGCTGCAAGAGGATGATCAGGGTATTGAACACCCTGTATCTTATTACAGTAAGAAGTTCACTCCATCTCAAAAGAACTACTCCACTATTGAGAAAGAGCTTTTGGCCTTGATTTTGGGTTTACAGCATTTTTCATTTTATTTGTGTTCTGGTTTTGACCCCATAGTCATTTATACCGATCATAACCTGCTGAAATTCCTTAGTAAGTTTAAAGATAAAAATCGGAGATTGACAAGATGGAGTCTACTTCTTCAGGAGTATTCATTAGACATACAACATGTCAAGGGGAAAGAAAATGTTATTGCAGATTGCTTATCTAGACTTTAGACAGATTATTTTAGAGTAATAAGAAATTTCCTTTGTAATTTTCTTTTTCTTTGTGGGGAGGTGTTACATAGCCTATGATTTCATCATCCTTTGTGTAATTCTAACGTACAGTGTGCTGCCTGTTTGATCACGAGCGTGTTCTACCTCACTTCCCCCTTCTACCGTTATAGTAGAGTAAGTCGTTCTTTCTGTTGTTCAGAGCGGGATTGTCAACTCTTTGTCCCCTATGGCTTCATTTGCGCGTCCTTCTTACAAGTTGTATCAAGCTCTGCCGGCCCCTATATAATGAGCTCAGTCTCTGCATCATTGCCACTTAGATCTACTCCTCATTTTGCTCACATCTTCTGTCCTCCCCTGTTCAGTTATTATTGTGAGTGCTCAGGAAATCTCCAACCATCTAGCAGCTGCGTAATTTGAGTATAAGTGTTACTGCATTTTTTCCTTGTACTGTGTAGCATAAGGTTGATTCTTAGGCCTAGTAAGGTTTTTGTAATTTGTATAATGTTCTTGTTGTCAGCCATCATTTTTAATAATATTTTGTATCTGTAATAATTTATCTTGCATTAACTGAGCATTACCCAGTGTATTTTCATTTTATCAGGGCTGACTTAGGTAAATTTACTCTTGCTAATTTCGTGTTAATAGGGGCTATTTCAGTTAACCATATATTTAACCTGTTTTTTGCCATTATATTATCCTTATGAGTCCTGAATGTTTTGTTGTTAGTTTGAGCATTAAACTTTAACTTGTAATTTTATCTAACTCTTTTGTATTGAACCTGGAACTTTACGGGACAGTAGTGATTTTTAATATTCTCACTTAAAGTGTACATTATCTTTCGCTGTTCCGTAACAATATACATATATATATATATATATATATATATATATATATATATATATATATATATATATATAGATGGATAGATATATATATATATATATATATATATATATATATATGGATAGATATATATATATATATCTATATATATATATATATATATATACAGGAGGTGCTACCCAAAAGTTCCAGTAATTTGAAGAGAGGAAGCCAACCGCTTGCAGTTTTGTCTTTTGCTGCTAGGAGGAGTCACCAGCACCCCTTGTGCATCAGTGTGGCCCCGACCTGTGAGTGGACGGGCTGTTGAACTACGCTTATTACTGTAACGTGGTGTGTAGGTCTTTTGGTGGTTTTGCAATGGCAGACCTCATGGAACAAAGAGCCTGCATGAAGTTCTGCTTCAAGATCAACAAGATGACTGCAGAAACTTACCTGTTGCTTCAGCAAGCTTTTGGTGACAATGTCATGTCTCAAAGCAGAAAAATTTTCTGGTACAAGCAGTTCAAGGAAGGAGGAAAAAAAAAAAAAAAAAGCACGTCAAGTTCACAGCAATGTCAAATTGATGTTGATCGTTTTCTTCAATATCCAAGGGACTGTTCAAAAGGAATTCTTTCTACCCGGTCAAAAATCAGCGGAAAGTTTTACTGTGAAGTTTTGCAGTGTCTGAGGAAGAACATCCCCCACAAACGTCCAGAACAGTGGAAGAACAAGGACTGGGTCCTGCATCATGACAACGTTCCCGCCTACACATCAATTGTTGTCCGGCAGTTCCTGGCTTCCACTAACATGATAGTCATTTCCCACCCACCCTATTCGCCTGACCTTGCCCCCTGCGACTTTTCCCTGTTTCCCAAGCTGAAATTACGACTGAAAGGGCGTCGGTTTGACTCGATTGAGGAGATCCAGACAGAATTGAAGGAGGTGCTCAAGACCATCACGCCTGAAGCCTTCCAGGGATGCATGGACTCGTGGAAAAAATGCTGGACCACTGTATACATCCCCAAGGGGACTACTTCGAATGCGACAGTGAGAACTTGGAGGTCTGTCTATCTATCTATAGCCCGACGCCCTAATCCAGCAAAGGGTGGCTGCAGACAAAATGCCTCCAATTCGCTCTGTCACCCACCATTTGACTACCCTCCCCCCAACTCACCCCCCCTCCCTCAGATACCTCTCAACTCCATCCCTCCACCTCATCTTCTGTCTACCCCTCCCTCTCCCTCCCTCCACCTCACCTACATACACCCTCTTAGTCAATCTTTCATTCTCTATTCTCTCCACATGTCCAAACCACCTCAGTGTAATTTTCTAATCTTCTCAACCACATCCACATCCACCCCACAACGTTCCTTCACTTCTTCATTCGTCAACCTGTCCCTCCATGTCACTCCACATGCTCCTCTCAGGTAACTCATTTCCACTGCTCTCACTCTTGACTTGTTCCCCTTTTGCAAGGTCCATGCCTCGCTTCCATACGTCAGGGTAGGGATCACAATACTATCATGCAGTGACTTCTTAACTTCCATACTCACCTCCCTATTTCTCGTCACTGCTTTCAGTGAACCAACGACCTTCCTTCCCTGCTGTACCCTTTCACGCAATTCATCCCCCAAACTTCCATCCTTACTCATCACACTACCCAAGTACTTGAATGCACTCACATTCTCCATATCCTCACCATCCAACCTCACTGTACATTCTGTGACTTCATTCCTCTCAAACACCATAACTTTACTTTTGTTTACATTAACTTTCAGCTTCCTCCTCCTACACATTGTCCCAAATTCATTCATCAAACCTTGCAACTCCCATTCATCTTCACTCAACAATACTGTATCATCAGCAAACAGCAACACCGGAATCTTCCAAATCTCACCCTCATTCATTAGAGCCACCCCTACATCCACTGCCCTACATTGCACCTCCTTTACAACCTCATCCATGTATATATTAAACAGCCATGGAGACATCACACAACCCTGTTTCAGTACCACATTGAGATCAAAGAACTCACTTAGCTCAACATCCACTCGCACCGTAGCCCTAGCTCCCTCGTACATACTCTTCACAGCACTCAGCATTTTCCCCTCCACGCCATATATTCTTAATACCTTCTACATACCTTGCCTATCTCTTCTGTCATAAGCTTTCTCCAAGTCCATGAAAGCAGCATACACTGTCTTTCCCTTCTCTAGATACTTCTCCACTAAACATTCTAGAACAAATATCTGATCTACACACCTTTTTCCCTTCCTAAATCCCCCTTGTTCTTCTCGA
The DNA here is from genome assembly GCF_032717465.1 of Coenobita brevimanus. NCBI lineage: Eukaryota > Metazoa > Arthropoda > Malacostraca > Decapoda > Coenobitidae > Coenobita > Coenobita brevimanus. Next base: position 19,480,923 of record NC_137064.1, on the reverse strand, counting down.
ACTAGCTCCTCTGTCATATACCTAACCCTATCAATGAGTATTCTATCATATATTTTACCAGTCATACTAAGAAGGCAAAATACCCCTATGGTTACCACATACTTCTCTCTCCCCTTTTCCTTTGTATAAAGGAACAATTATACCTGATTTCCAGTCCTCTGGAACCCTTCCTTCTTCCCAAGCCAATCTATACAACTTCCATATCCACTCCACAACAATCTCACTCCCATACCTCAGCATTTCACCACACACTTCATCAATTCCCAACTTGATCTTCTTCATTGCTTCCACTACTTCCGCCGTACTGATCTCTTCCTCCCTCCTCTCATCTCTTCTTCTCCCAGCCATTCCCCAACCACTTATACTCGCACTGCTGTCACTCTCTACATTCAACAAATCCTCAAAGTGCCCCTCCCATCTCCTCAATTTCTCTCTCTTTTCCACCAACAATCTATTATTCCTATCTTTCACTCCCTTTCTATTTCCCCTTTCACACTGCATTACTTTCTTTACCTCCTTCCAAAGCAATTTCTTAATCTCCCTCCATTTCACACTCAGATTCCTCCCAAACTCTTCATCCACTTTCTTCTTACTCTCCTTCACCAGTCTCTTCACCTCCCTTCTCCTGCTCATATATACCACTCTCTTCTCTCTCTCATCTTCTCCCCTACCTCTACTCGCTAACCATTCACTATATGCCTTCTTATTTTGTTCCACAGCTCGTTTCACCTCATCATTCCACCATGATGTCCCTTGCACACCCTTGGATCTCCTCCTCACTCCACAAACCACCTCACACGCTGCGCCTATCTCATCAGTAAATATCTTGCATACGTCTTCCACCCCTTCCATCTGCTCTAGCTCATACCTTCCCAATCTTTCTTCCACTATGCTCTTATACTCTGCCATTTTCTCACTATCTTGTAAATTCTCCACTCTTCTCACAAGAGCTGTTTCCTCCTGTCTTCCCCTTCGTCTCTTCAACCATTTTTTTGCAGCTTCACCTTGGCCATCACTAAGTGATGGTCCGAGACTCCATTCCCCCACCCTGTCCACACTCTTCCATCCAACACTTGTCTTCTCATTCGCTCATCCACACACACGTAGTCTATCATTGCCTTTCGTTCAACAAGTTCACCATCCATCCTCCTCATTCCTCTCCATGTATACCTGTGGATCATCTTATGCCGAAAGTAGGTGTTGGCTATTGCCAACCCCTTACCAGTACAGATGTCCACCAAAGCACTACCATTCCCATCTACTTCAGCTGGCACACCCCACTGACCAACCATTCCATCCACTCGTACATTCCCAACTTTGCCATTCATGTCTCCAATCAAAAGCACTCTCTCGCTCCTCTCAAATTTGTCCATACATGCTTCTACTCTCGCCCAAAACTCACCTTTCACTCTCGCCACTCGGTCCTCTGTCGGAGCAGAACACACAATCGCCTACGCTTGTATACCTACTTTCATCCTCACCCATACAATCCTTGCACCCACTGTTCCATACTCTCTTATATTCTCTTTCCACTTCTTGCTTATCATCAGACATACTCCCTCTCTTGCCCTCTCATTCTGTATACGCCTTCCAGGGATGCATGGACTCGTGGAAAAAATGCTGGACCACTGTATACATGCCCAAGGGGAATACTTGGAATGCGACAGTGAGAACTTGGAGGTAAGGTAACTAATTTCCCTACACTATTCTTAATACTGGAACTGTTGGGCAGCACCTCGTGTGTGTGTGTGTGTGTATATATATATATATATATATATATATATATATATATATATAATTTCTCTCTCGCTCTCTATATCTATCTATCTATATATATATATATATCTATATCTATCTATCTATCTATCTGTCTATCTATCTATTTATCTATCTATATATATATGTATATATATATATATATATATATATATATATATATATATATATATATATATATATATATATATATGATAGGTGGGGGCGCTCACCATCCACTGTAGTGCTGCTTTCGGGTGTCTACCTTCCTCTCCTCCTTCCTTCTTTCTTCCATCCTCTTCTGTCTCTTTCCTTCATTTTTTCCTCGTCCTTCTGCCTACGGGTGACTTTACACTCCCTCTTTTGTCTTTCTTTCCCTCATTCTTTCCTCTTCCCTCTGCCTGTGGGCGACTCTACACTGAGTGACGAGCCAAATGGTTTCTGGTACACCAGGAAACCATTTACTATGCTGGGTGGTAACCATATAACCAATTTTGGCTCCTGATGGTATAGTGGGTATTTACTGCGCTCCAATCGGATTGAGCCGATGAAAGGGGTGGTTGGGGTTTATTGCTCACGTACTGCCACTCGGGGATGAGTGAGTCTGGTCACTCACATCTTAAATGTCAGGACCAACTTGCCTAGCCCCGGGCTTCTACGCCCCTCGTGGGGCAACGTAGGATTAGATGATGGATATATATATATATATATATATATATATATATATATATATATATATATATATATATATATATATATATATATATGTATATATAAGGGTGTTCAGAAAAATCGAACCTTCAGGAACTTGAAGGGCAAAGTGTTTATTCAGTTCCACTACTGGTGGGAACTACACCGTACTTTGCAATTTTTCTTTGGCTTTCTCAAAACCATGCCTCATTTCAACGCGAGCTGCAATGCAAGTGGCAACTCCCGCCTTGATCGTAGCAGAGCTTGACGTAGGGGAACTCACGTTGTCAGTCTGATCTCTCCACTCCGTTTTAAAGGAATCAAGGACTGAGATCGCTGAAAAGATCAAAAAAGAATTCCAGCCACAAACACCCTTGATTCTCCATTTTGATGGAAAGCTTTTGCCCAACATCGATGGTAGCGGCCACAGTGATCGCCTGGCGATTGTTGTTACAGGGATTGGTACCGAGAAGATCCTGGAGATCCCTAAGATCCCTGCTGGAATGGGCAAAGCAATGGGAGCGGCAGTGCGAGGGACTCTACAGTAGATGAATGGCCAGAAGTGAAACCCTGGATTGCAGGGCTCTGTTTTGTTACTACATCGTCTGACACCAGGGTTCACAGTGGAGCTTGTTTTGTCATTGAAAAAGGTCTCCAAGTCCTGCTGTTGTTCTTGGCATGCAGGTACCATATGTGTGGCAGGGCTCTTTGACCTCTTCTTTTCTTCTGGTCCTGAAATTCCTCTCTTCAGTCAATTCAAAGAGTTCTGGAACAAAAATGACACAGATTCCTTCGATCCCTACGATGATGACCTAGATGAAAAATCTCAGTCGTGGATTGCCAACAGAGCCGAGGACACTGGACACTTCATACTCAGCCACATGGATCGTGCACAACCCTGTGATGACTACCTTGAGCTCCTCTAGCTGTCTTTGGCTTTCCTCGGCAAGAAGCCAGCACGGATGACCTTTCACCATCCAGGTACTTGTCACAGAGCACGTTGGATGGCCAAATGCCTTTACTGCCTCAAGATATTCCTTTTCAAAAATCAACTGAAGGATGCAGCCTCCCTCCCCTTCACATGGTATCAAACGGAGGCCATCAAACGCATCTGTCTTCCTCGTCACCATCTATGTGATGCACTGGTTTGAAGCCCCAAATGCTGTCGATGCTTCAATCAATGACCTCAATCTCCTAAAGAAGATTGAAGAATTCAAAGAGGTGGATCCCATCATACCAAAGAAGGCACTTGACAAACTCAAAAGCCACCTCTGGTACCTCCGTGAGGACCTGGCTCCACTAGCCATGTATTCTGATAAAGTCTCCGCTGAGGGAAAGCAGGAAATGCTGAAAAATATGACCACAGCACTGCCGAGGAAGAGGGGACTGCGCCGTTTTAACATGAAGACAATTGATAAGACATCAGATCTGAGAATCTCTAAGTTTGTCACCCAGAAGCTGGAAAACCTCTTCCAGTATTTGAAGCTGGATACCCTGACAAGCATCAATGACCTCTGCCCCATTCCTGATGTCATGGCCCACCTCAGTGGTCAATGACGCTGCTGAGCGGGTAGTCAAACTGGCAATGGACTACCTTGTACACCAGTGGTCTGACGAATAATGAAGAAGAACGACAGCTAATCTTCCATATTGTGCAGCACAACAGTGCACTCTACGACTCGACCAAAAAATCCCACATGTAATAAACTGATTACGTTTGTTGTATACCTAAAAAATATTGTTCCTTTTTGTACCACATTGTTTATTTTTACCTTTCTTCACCATACCCTTCACGTACTCAGATCAATTAGATTTACAGAATGCAAGGGTAATGAGGCACGACTTTGCAATGATTAAAAAAAAAAAAAAAAAATTTGCTTGAATGCTTTGTTTGTAAAGTGGAATCAATGGCATACTTTGCCCACCTAAAAATCCATTTTTTTTCTCCCCTTTAAGTGATGAACACGCTAATATATATATATATATATATATATATATATATAGATAGATAGATAGATAGATAGATAGATAGATATCTTCAATCGACTTACCAACACCATCATCATCGTAACTCCGCTTCCAATTAAGTGATTATCACAATAGCTAATCCCAGAAGTAGGAGAACCATCAACAGAGCACTTTGCAAATAAAGCTATATTTTCATTTAACCGTCAGTTTACCTCTTAAAATCCTGCCTCCATCTCACATGCCAAACGATTCACAAAAACTGCACTTCGTATGCGTGTGGAATAGAAATCATGCCGTCGAAAGCCAGACTAGCTTCAGGGGTATAACCCTTGTCTTGTACATCGCAATACATTCTACATCCATACATTTCTATCCTTCGTCAGTGATAGCTTACTCAGTCTCCACACCTTGCCTATAAACACACTTATATTATCCATCTATCCTCTTCGTGGCCTTCTCCGCCTCTTCCTACTCTCAGAATCACTCATATATACCCTCTTCACCACCTTATTCATATCTGTTTCCTTTGTGTAATCATCCCACCTAAGCACTCTCTTATCCTTTGATCAGAGAAGTGCCTTACTCTATATTTTTTATGAATCTGGATATTTCTTATTCTACCCATCCTTCTCAACCGACATACTTTCCTTACTTTCCAAATTCGGCTGTTGTCAGTTTTTTTTTAATCATGCCATTCAAAATCTCACACTTATACATAAATGTGTGCACTAACAGTACTCTTCCGGCCATTGTAGCATACTGTCTGATTTGTCTAAAGGCCTTCATAGCTCCAGCCACTTTTCTGTCATGCGGCACTGTGCTATCCGTTTCATTTACACAATTACCTCTCTTTTCCTATCATTTCCATACCCCCAGATTTCTCTCATACTTCCATACAAACAATGAAAGATTTGGTGAACTTTGTTTCTCAGAGTGACCCCTGATATTCTGAGAGTTTCCTGAGACTTGACCATTTCACAAGGGTTCATGAAAGGCGGCTTTAGCTAACTTCAAATATCCACGCATGTATTCAGGACCACTACATCGTTGCCAGTAGAAAAAGAGCTTGGCTCTGACATGGCATATACTGAACTGAAGGTAGATGTGTTCCAGGATTGTCCTGAAATTCAACAGGTACAGATGATATGAAACTCCTCTCCTTGGGGTCAGGTGTGCATATAAACTTGATGCAGGTCGAATGAGGGGGACTCTGGATAGCAGCTAATATGAGCTGTGTTCCATGCAACTCTCAGCAACTACAACAGAGGGAAAGCTGTTGGTGAAGGCTCAGTTACTTAACTCACAATTGCACTTACCTTATGGTCAAAACAACCTTGAAGGTTGCCAAAGGTCTGTGCAAAGCATCTTACAGTAGAGAATGGCTCTGATGAAACCGAAACTATATATAAATTCTCGAAGCAGGACTTCGGTAATTGTAGTGGCATTATGGTGCTTTATGCGAAAAAGCAATGACAAATATATCTGCAGTGGTAATGATAAACATGATTATGTCCAGGAGCAAATAATCAGGGAGGGATCCATGACATCAGTAGAAAATCACTATTAGGATAGGGCAGCATTCAGTTCAGTGCTGTGATCTGTCCTTGCCGGTCTGGCAACCACAGATATTTTCAGTTACTTTTTCGTTTCCAACCACAGCACTCGGAATGTAATATAATTTTCTTAAGTCTTGTAGCAACTTACACAACCCCAAGACTGCAGAATGCTAAGGACATGTGCCAAGACGAGTTTCAGTGCCGTCAGTTGCATCCTGCCCCACACGGGAGAAGTCATTCTTAAATTTAATCTTTTCAATCCTAGTACGTCCTTTATAGATAATTTTTCTGCTGTATACAAGACCCATTTATTCAGCTGGAGGAGGGGACTTTTAGAACTACAAGAGTTAGATGTAGCTTTCAGTGATTCCTTCGCTACTAGAAGGCGCATAGAACCTCACTAAAATTGTCTGGAGATAAGAAAACAGAAAAGGACCTCATTGGACTGAAGGGTTACCGAAGTCATGGGGTCATTCTCTCCTTGTGACTGTGCCGTGTTCATTTCCTTGCTCCTCGTTCATTTTGTGCCCGAACTCATCTGTGTTGTCATTGACAGCTTATAATCGTGTGTATCTATTGCTCTTTTGATGGGAAATGTACTGTAAACTCCTCCATGCTCTCAAGGTGCGTTTATCTACAGTAGTCTTACGTGAGTCGTGATGACTTCAAATCTTGTATCCACCAGATTTTATTCATTCACACTGTTGTCAAGCATTATTTTTCTCCATTCGCTGCACTCTAGTGGCACTCTAACCGGGGTTGAATTAAAAGAAGGGGAGGGGCGCACAAGAGGCAACTCTGCAGGGCTTCTACCACCCGGAGATCCTCCGCCCTGTGTTGTTTTGCAAGACACAAGAGAAGGATCCAGTGGGGTATCTATATCTATCTATATCTATCTCTCTATCTATATCTCTCTATCTGTCTATCTATATATCCATATCTATCTATCTATCTGTCTATCTATCTATATCTATATCTATCTATCTATCTATCTATCTATTTATCTATATATCTATATCTATCTATCTATCTATATATATAATTTGTGGTAGGTGGGGGCGCTCACCATTCACTCACTCGATGTAGTGCTGCTCTCGGATGTCTGCTTTTTCCTCTCCTCTCTCCATTCCTTCCTTCCTCTTCTGTCTTTCTTTACCTCATTCTTTCCTCGTCCTTCTGCCTACGGGTGACTTTACACTCCCACTTTTGTCTTTCTTTCCTTTATTCTTTCCTCTTCCTTCTGCCTATGGTTGACTCTACACTGAGTGACAAGCCTAATGGTTTCCAGTACACTAGGAAACCATTTACTACGTTGGGTGGTAACCATATAACCAAATTATGGCGCCTGGTGGTTTAGTGGGTAATTACAGCGCTCCAGTCGGATTGTGCTGGTGAAGGTTTATATCCAAGGGGTGGTTGGGGTAATTGGTCATGTAATGCCACTCAGGGATGAGTGAGGCTGGTCACTCTCATCCTAAATGTCAGGACCAAATTGCCTAGCCCCGGGCTTCTACGTTCCTCATGGGGCAACGTAGAATTGGATGATATATATATATATATATATATATATATATATATATATATATATATATATATATATATATATATATATAAATCTATCTATCTATCTATCTATATTTATACATATATATATAAATCTATCTATGTATCTGTCATCTACCTATCTATCTATCTATCTATCTATCTATCTATCTATATATATATATATATATATATATATATATATATATATATATATATATATATATATATTGTTACGGAACAGAGAAAGATAATGTACACTCTAAGTGAGAATACTAATAATCACTACTGTCCCGAAAAGGTCCAGGTTCAAAATAAAAGAGTTAGGTAAAATTACAAGTTAAAGTTTAATGCTCAAGCTAACAACAAAACATTCAGGACTCATATGGATAATGTCATGGCAAAAACAGGTTAAATATATGGTTAACTGCAATAGCCTCTATTAACACGAAATTAGCATGAGTAAATTTATCTAAGTCAGCCCTATTAAAATGAGATACCAGATAATACTCAGTGAATGCCAGATATATTATTACAGATACAAAATATTATTAATGATGGCTGACAACAAGAACCTTACATAAATTACAAAAACCTTACTAGGCCCAAGAATTAACCTTATGCTACACAGTACAAGAAAAAATGCAACAACAGTTATACTCAAATTACACACAGCTGCTAGATGGTTGGAAACTTCCTGAGCACTCACAATAATAATAACTGTACAGGGGAGGACAGAGATGTGAGCAAAATGAGGAGTAGATGTAAGTGGCAATAATGCAGAGACTGAGCTCATTATATAGGGGCCGGCAGAGCTTGATACAACTTGTAAGAAGGACGCCCAAATGAAGCCATGGGGACAAAGAGTTGACAATCCTGCTCTGAACAACAGAAAGGACGACTTACTCTACTATAACGGTAGAAGGGGGGACTGAGGCAGAACACGCTAGTGATCAAACATGCAGCATACTGTGCGTTAAAATTACACAAAGGATGATGAAATCATAGGCTATGTAACACCTCCCCACAAAGAAAAAGAAATTTACAAAGGAAATTTCTTATTACTCTAAAACAATCTGTCTAAAGTCTAGATAAGCAATCTGCAATAACATTCTCTTTCCCCTTGACATGTTGTATGTCTAATGAATACTCCTGAAGAAGTAGACTCCATCTTGCCAATCCCTGATTTTTATCTTTAAACTTACTAAGGAATTTCAGTGGGTTATGATCGGTATAAATGACTATGGGGTCAAAACCAGAACACAAATAAAATGAAAAATGCTGTAAACCCAAAATCAAGGCCAAAAGCTCTTTCTCAATAGTTGAGTAGTTCTTTTGAGGTGGAGTGAACTTCTTACTGTAATAAGATACAGGGTGTTCAATACCCTGATCATCCTCTTGCAGCAAAACAGCCCCAGCTCCTGTATCACTTGCATCAACAGACATCTTAAAAGGCTTAGCAAAATTTGGAGTAGCGAGCACTGGCTGATTTAATAGGATAGCTTTAAGTTTGTTGAAAGAGGATTCACAGTTATCGGTCCAGACAAATTTAACTCCCTTTTTCAGTAGGTCTGTAAGTGGTGATACAAGAATTGAAAAGTTAAGAACAAATCTCCTGTAATAACCTACCATTCCCAAAAATCTTTGTAGCTCTTTCCTACTTTTAGGTCTGGGAAGATCACTTATAACCTGAACCTTAGCTCCTGGTGGTGCAACATGTCCATCACCAATTACATACCCAAGGTACTGAACTTTAGCTTGACCAAACGCACACTTTGATAAATTAGCTACAAGATTAGCCTGAACCAAACGCTCAAGAAATTTACAGACATGGCATAGGTGATCTTTCCAGTTGTCACTGAAGATTAATACATCATCAATATAAACAACACACCCTGCCAAACCCTCTGTTACAACATTCATGAGCTTCTGAAATGTGGCTGGTGCATTCTTCATACCATACGGCATTACAGAACATGCAAAAGTCTTTCCTAGTGTTACAAAACATGAGATCTCCCTAGCACGTTCAGTCATAGGTACTTGCCAGTATCCCTTTAACAAATCAAACTTACTTATGTACCTAGCCTTTCCGATCTTGTCTATGCAATCTTCCACGCGAGGGAGAGGGTAAGTGTCTGTTTTGGTTATCTGATTAACACGTCTGTAGTCGATGCAAAGCCGCTGTGACCCACCCGGCTTAGGGACCAGAGTGACAGGAGAACGCCACTCGCTCTGATAGGGCTCAATCATCTTGTGGTCCAACAGGTAGCCAAGCTCCTTCTCGATGAGAGGAACTTTCACTGGGTTCACACGGTAAGGAGGCAATTTAATTGGCTTTGCGTCTCCAACATTGAGATCATGCATCAACACAGTGGTTCTTCCTGGAGTGGCACGGAACACCTGCGGGTACTCCTGCAGTAATGCCGAAAACTTCTGCCTTTCCTCGGGAGCTAGATGAGAAAGCTTAGTCTGGAGATCATTCATGATATAAGGATTCTTCCCCAAACTATCACTCAGGCTCATACTGCATGGGAGAGCTTCACTTGCAGACTCGGGTGGAACAGCTACAGTGCAGACTGGATTATTTTCGTCCCGCCTGTGATATAACTTTAGCATGTTGATGTGGCATAGTTGCTTGTTCTTTCTACTGTCTGGTGTGGCGATGACATAGTTGACATCATTGAGTTTCTTCTCCAAGAAATAAAGACCACTAAACTTGGCTTGAAGAGGTTGCCCATGAACTGGTAGCAGAATCAAAACCTGATCTCCTGGCTGAAAGTGGCGTAACCTGGACTTCTTATCATACCAAGTCTTCATCTTCTCCTGAGCAGCTCCTAAATTCTCTCTCGCCAGCTGTAAAGCAGTGGACAGCCGTTCTTTGAACTTCATCACATACTCCAGCAGGTTGACGTCATCTTCCTCCGACAGCCAGCATTCCTTGAGTAACTTAAGGGGTCCTCTTACTTCATGGCCAAACAGTAGTTCAAAAGGTGAGAAGCCCAGTGATTCATTTGGAGATTCGCTTGCTGCAAATACAACAAATGGAAGACCTTTATCCCAGTCTTTCTGATGTTCCAAACAGTATTTCTTGAGCATCGATTTGAGTGTTTGATGATATCTCTCCAGCGCTCCTTGGGTCTGGGGATGGTAAGCTGAAGACGTGATCTGGGTGATGCCCAACTCTTTCAGAGACTGCTTGAAAACGTTTGACATGAAATTACTTCCCCGGTCTGACTGTACCTCCTTGGGCAGACCAAACTTTGTGAAGAACCCTAGTCTTTCCTTAACCACGTTCTTTGCTGAGATATTTCTAAGTGGAATGGCTTCAGGATAACGAGTAGCCATATCAATCAGGGTCAACACATAAGAAAATCCTGAAGAAGTCTTAGGAAGAGGGCCCACAATATCCACTAACACACGGGTGAATGGCGCCTCAAAAGGAGGAATGGGAACTAGAGGTGCAACCTTTTCGGTCTGATTACACTTCCCCACAACTTGACAGGTGTGACAAGACTTACAATACCAGGAAACATCCCTGAAGATACCTGGCCAGTAGAAGTGTTTCAAAATGGGTGCCATAGTCTTCCTCACTCCAAGGTGTCCTGCCAAAATGGAATCATGAGCCACTCTAATGATATCCTGCCTACAAACACGAGGGATGACAACTTGATGTACAACCTCCCATTCACAGTCGGCTGATGCTGTTGGGGGTCTCTACTTCCTCATAAGTACTCCTGACTTTACATAATAACAAGTAGAAGCACCGGCTGACTCTTCTTCACTGTAAGCAGAGTTAGCTAGACCTTTCAACTCAGGGTCAGCAACCTGCAACTCAACCAACTTTTGACGAGACAAATTATCAATACTACGGGGTACTGCCTCATCTGGTGAGTGGTCCAAATTAGCAAGAAAAGTGTCAGCTAGGATAACATCATCATCATCATTATCTTCTAAATTACCAGTAACTTTAGACTTAGCCCTAGTGACAGCACATGCAGGGAACACATCAGGGACATCACAATCCTGGGACGCAGCCACTTGCTCACTAGACAACTGAGGAGCTGGACACGCTTGACTTCCACCAATATCATTTCCAAGTAAGAAAGTTACTCCTGACATTGGGAGTGTCTCAACCAACTCAACCATAACGGAACCATTAACAAAACCAGACTCTAAATTCACTCTGCACAGAGGGACAGAGAAGTAATTATTCCCTACGCCTTGTAAGATTACAGTTTCATCAGAGGAATTAACATTAGAGCCTAGAACACTGGTCAGCATAAGGGATTGGCAAGCACCTGTATCACGATATATTTGAACTGATTTCCTGTCATTACTGTCCAGAGGACTGACAAAACCATCAGACAGGAAATTAGCACATGAACTCTTGAGAGTGTCACCCACGTTACTGCTCAAAAGAGGAGCTCCATCATGAGAATTTAAGTTACCCCTCAAAGCAGGTTCAGTTAACTCAGTTAAAGAATTCTGGGAACTCTCAAGGGTGGACACTAGACCAATTGACTGAATATTTAAAGACTCCTTTTTGCTCACATCACGCTGTCTCCTGAAACATTTCTCCGTAGTATGACCAAGCTTACTACAATAAGTACATTTACTTTTCTGAAATCTAGAGGTGAAGCTGGTATTTACTTCCTGAGAAACATCATCTTTATTCTCTTTCCTGTTACCTGTACTCTGAGTAGGGGCAACGTACTTACTCTCAGCTTTCCCTTTTTCTCTAGAATATCTCTTGTGAGTGAGAACATATTCATCAGCTAAAACTGCAGCATCAGACAAATTATCTATTCTTCTCTCATCAAGATATAGGCTTACATCTTTACTAATACACCTTTTGAAGTCCTCCAGCAAAATCATCTGCTTAAATTTGTCAAAATCAGAATCCACATTCTTAGAATTTAACCACTGCTCTAGCAGATCTTCTTTGATTTTTGCATACTCAACATGGGATTGCTTATCTTGCTTGTAAGTTGTCCTAAATTTTACTCTATAGTCTTCAGGAACAAGCTCATAGGCCTTAAGAATCAAGCTCTTAACTACATCATAATTATCAGATTGATCCTGAGGCAAAGATGCATAAGTTACTTGAGCTTTACCGGTGAGAACAGTTTGAAGGAGTACTGGCCAATACTCCTTGGGCCAATTAAAACCTGTAGCTACCCTCGCAAACAACTGAAAATACTTTGTTAAATCAGATTCATTAAAAGGAGGGACAAGTTTAACATTTTTAGCCACATCAAAATCATCAGAGCTAGATGATCCAGTTCCACATTGTTTCATGCGATACTCATGGTCTGCCTGAATCCTGGCAAGTTCAATTTGTGCCTGTAACTGTGCCTCATGAATCCGAGCCTGAGATTCAGCCTCCTTAGCATTTGCTTGAAATTCAGCCTCCTTAACACAAGCCTCCTTAGCCTGAGACTCAGCCTCCTTAGCACGTCCTTGAAATTCAGCTTCCTTCACACGAGCCTCCTGCAGGGCTAGCTGTAACTTAGCTAATTCAATCTGCGTTTGTTCATTTGGAGGAGTTACATTAGACAAGCTTTCATTAATAATGTCAACAATTTGATCTTTAGAATGATGAGAGCGAACAGCAATTCCCAACTGTTGAGCAACAAGCTTAAGTTCATTCTTTGTTGTTTTCTACATCACACACTGTTTGCACATTTGACAAAAAATCTTTGGCTTCATCAAGCGTAGTAATAGAAGACATCATGAATAAATCACAGTCACAAAATATCAAGCAATATCCTTATGATAATATCCTGAATATCCTGATGAGAGGTCGCCAAATTTATGTTACGGAACAGCGAAAGATAATGTACACTTTAAGTGAGAATACTAAAAATCACTACTGTCCCGTATAGTTCAAGGTTCAAAACAAAAGAGTTAGATAAAATTACAAGTTAAAGTTTAATGCTCAAACTAACAACAAAACATTCAGGACTCATAAGGATAATATAATGGCAAAAAACAGGTTAAATATATGGTTAACTGCAATAGCCTCTATTAACACGAAATTAGCAAGAGTAAATTTACCTAAGTCAGCCCTGATAAAATGAAAATACACTGGGTAATGCTCAGTTAATGCAAGATAAATTATTACAGATACAAAATATTAAAAATGATGGCTGACAACAAGAACATTACACAAATTACAAAAACCTTACTAGGCCTAAGAATCAACCTTATGCTACACAGTACAAGGAAAAAAATGTAATAACACTTATACTCAAATTACGCAGCTGCTAGATGGTTGGAGATTTCCTGAGCACTCACAATAATAACTGAACAGGGGAGGACAGAAGATGTGAGCAAAATGAGGAGTAGATCTAAGTGGCAATGATGCAGAGACTGAGCTCATTATATAGGGGCCGGCAGAGCTTGATAAAACTTGTAAGAAGGACACGCAAATGAAGCCATAGGGGACAAAGAGTTGACAATCCCGCTCTGAACAACAGAAAGAACGACTTACTCTACAATAACGGTAGAAGGGGGGAGTGAGGTAGAACACGCTCGTGATCAAACAGGCAGCACACTGTACGTTAGAATTACACAAAGGATGATGAAATCATAGGCTATGTAACAAATAGGCTATGTAACAATATATATATATATATATATATATATATATATATATATATATATATATATATATATATATATATTATATATTACGATTCAATATTTTCTTAGGTATATAGGTCTTAATCTCAAGTTAAATACGTTCATAATACCAAAAACTCTGACTTACTAAGCATACTGAAGCCATTTTAAACAAAACAAAAAACGAAACAGTACTGTTTCTGTTGTCTTAATATATTAGAGAAAAGTATTTTAACTGTATAACGATGATGCGCAGTTGCTGCTTCCTCCATGATAGGGATGTGAGGGGAACGGAACCAGTTGGTGGAGTTTAAATAACCGGTATTGTTCATCTCACATCCTTATCCCGGAGGAAGTAGCAACAACGCAACATTGTTATACTGTACACTTAAAATACTCTTCCCTTATACAGTGAGTACCATTGTGTTTTTCGTGTCGTTTATAACGAGATGCGTCGGCCAGGGTCATCTATAATGGCGGCTCTCCAGGTTGCTTCATTTTCCACTATATATTTTTCTTTTCACTCTTTCCGATAATTTACATGAGTGTTTCTGTATTTTGTATGATATTCACAATCATTTTTTCATGCCGGTTTCCAAGAGAGGGACTTGTGGATTGGGAAGCGTTCTTGCTTTGATATCCTTTTCTACTCATGGACCTTCCATCACAGTCACTCAAGCACGGAGATATGTATTGCCGTTCGCTTTTGTTTGCGCTCCTTGACACCACCTTCCCATCACTACATGACACCACCCTCCCATCGCCACATCAACCTCCCATGACTACATGTCACCACCATCCCATCACTACATGACATCACCCTCCTATCTCTAGGCCTGTACGAAGCACCCTCCCATCGCCACATCACCCTCCCATCACTGCATGTCACAACCCTCCCATCACTACACATCGCCATCCCTCCATCACTGTACGACGCCACCCTCCCATCGCCACATCACCTTCCCATCACTACATGACACCACCCTCCCATCACTACAAGACACCACTTCTGATTACTACATGACACCATTCTCCCATGACTATGAATATATATATATATATACTGTATATATATATATATATATATATATATATATATATATATATATATATATATATATATATATATATATATATATATATATATATATTCAGGCTTACCTCAGTTTAACGATCTATTTGGTTAGGTAAAACCCCATGTTAGGCGGGGTATCGTATATTTGGGTCCTTTTAACATATATTTCAGTGTGGGCCGTTTACTAGCCTTGGGTTACCCCGCAAACCAAGTCCAAAACCCACCCAGATGAGCCCAAAAACAGATTTAAAGGCAATCAAAATGGCCTAACAGCTGTCAAGGAAGCTAACCTAAGCTTAACACCTATAAATTTCTCATTAAAACCAACAAATCAAATCTGAATATCGTCAAATACAAGTCTGGAAAAAATCAAGCTTAGTAAACTGTACCCCAAAATGACAATGTTCACCCCACCTATGGCTAAAACACATTAACTGACGTCTAAAAACAGTTTGTAAATCAAACCTAAACACACAATTTTAGTCTAAAACATCATCAATATCGGTAAGAAAAATCAAAACCCATCGTTAAACTGGGATTTGGCCATTGTTAGGCGGGGTATGATGCAATTTCTACCCCTATGATTTAGCCAGGGTATCGCCTCTACGGGTATCGTATATTGAGGTATTACTGTACTTTTTCTCTTTGTAACGTGTTTTATACTGTATGTTTAACTAAATGCAACTGCCAGTAGATCAATATAATTAAAAATAATAATCCTATCTTTTGACGGAGTTTTTCCCATCTCAAGAACAATATTTGGTTGCAGCCATACACAAGTGGAACAGATGACTGAAAGGAATAGTTAACTATACATCTCGGAAGATTTCCAAGTGGCGAACATAAGTGGCATTACCCACTTAAAATAAATGATTAGCCAGCGGAGGTTTGACGAAAAATTTCGGTGGCGGCCATATTAGAAATGGCCCTCATGACATTCAGTAATGAACTCCAGCTGGACTTTAGTCTTACAACCGGATAGTGTGTCTCAGAAAACATGGCTAGGACATCAGTATCAAGTCTCAAGCTCATGTAATAAGGAAATTGTTTACCTGTGTCTACAATTCAGTGGCAGTCAAATTGGAAAATGGTAGCCATGGATGCCAACAGTGGAGTCAAGCTGAGCTCTGATCCCAAAAGCACTTCTCATGTGTCGAGATAACTGTGCACAAAGTCTGATGCATGTACAAATAATGCACAGTTTTAAATACTCCTACAAACTAATGAGAGTGAGGTAGAGGGAGAGAGAGGGAGCGGGAGGCCTGGATGGGATGACGAAGTATTAGTAAGAGTGATGTGAGACCTGGAGTCGAGTTGTTCAAGGTAATTCCCTCGGGAATAAATGTGTCTGATTATAGACAGACAGACAGACAGATAAATGAGTAAACAAAACTAGTTAGATAGATAGATAGATAAAAAGACATCATATCGGTAACTCGTAATGAGACTCAGACCACGGAGTGCTCATTCGCATCAAACTTGGAAGTGAAGTCCAGGGCATGCTCAATGCGGAGTGTTAGAATTCATCACAAACTGGAGTCGTACTGCATCATCCTGGCATGAGAAAAGGTGGGAAACTTCGCGCTTGTGTTGGTTACTGATGACACATTTACAAAACTATTAGGCCCTTGAATCGGTTGACAATTTTTATCATCAATAAGGCATCATCAGACAATTTTAAATAGCTTTATGGGAGGAATCGTGTTGTGAAAGGAGTTTATTAAGGCTTTGCCTACTTCTCCAGTTCACAAACTCACCCATAAGCTGAATAAATGGTCCTGAGGCAGCAACCATCTCAACAGTTACTTCAACAAACAAGGGATGAGGCTATGGCACACCTAATGTCTGACTTGGCTCGTATCTCTGACTGGGGTAAAAATAATATGGTTGTTTTTAATGCATCTAAGTCTCAGTTCTTACACCTATCAACCCGACAAAATCTTCCACAGGTATACCCACTAATGTTTAATAATATTCAGCTTAATCCTGCATCATCCTTGACCATGCTTGGGGTTTCATTTACTCGGGACTTATCTTGGAAAGATCATATTACATCTCTTGTAAAATCTGCTTCCAAGAGATTGGGTGTGCTAAGCCGACTCTGCTCTTTCTTTACCCCTGCACAATTGTTGACTCTATACAGGGGTTTTATCCGCCCCTGTGTGGAGTACAACTCTCATGTGTGCGGAGGCTCCCCACATACAGCTCTTCTCAATAGGGTGGAGGCAAAGGCTTTTCGTCTCATTAACTCTCCTCCTCTTACTGACTCCCTTCAACCTCTGTCTCTTCGCCGCACTGTTGCATCTTTATCTCTTTTCTATCGCTACTTTAATGGTCACTGCTCCTCTGAACTGTCTGCTTGCATTCCTCCACCTCTATGACGGGTGCATAGCACCCGTCTGGCAGCAAACTCTCATCCCTTTTCTGTCCAACTCTCTAATGCAAGAGTTAACCGTTACTCCCAGTCTTTCATTTATGCAACAGGTCAACTCTGGAACTGTCTCTCTCTGTCTGTATTTCCTGCTGCCTATGATCTCCAGTCTTTCAAACGCAGTGTGTCCAAGCATCTCAAAATGATCGGATCTTGAATTTGGCTCTCTATTGTATTTTGTTTTTCTCTTGGAGGGAACTGTTACTGCGGGCTCATGGCCTTTGGTTCCTTCTTCCTCGCATAAAAAATAAAATAAAAGAATAATATAAAGGATTGAAAGGGTCAAGGTTGTAAGACCTCTCTCAAGCACTGACAACGCTCTTGGACGTTTCATGGACGCCATCTATTTGATCATACTGAATTTCCAGCCTAGTTACTGGAAGGTTCCTCTTAAGCCTTGTGATCAGCAAGAGATGGTCATCTCCTCAAGCTAGGGTCATCTTTACTAGTTAAGGTTATCTGCATCAGGGTATGTAATAAGTTAGGTATCATCACTTGCCTTACAGACACAATACCCAACAGCCTTGCATGGAGAACTTGCCTTGACTTTCTGGAAGACATTACCCCTTTCACCCTACCTAGGAAGGAGCACCTCTGCTGTGTAAAGATGTCTCAATTCATACAGAGCTCAGGCTTCCTCAGGTCCACGTAAAACCAGGTCTCCAGGACGGAAGTGGGGTTACTTGGGTCACCCTATTTCGGAGTAGGACATTCAGTCATTCCAGTAAAGTCCCTTTATCTTCAACACTGCATCAGGGTCTGTAGTAGACTGGACTCAGGCTATCCCAACGCTCCAGACTCGTGAATGCAGGTGCTGTAGTGGCAACCCTGCTTGGTTTAACACACAAACACGCATCCTGCACCTGGATACCCACACTCTCTTGTCACTTTAAGCAGTCACTCTACCCTAGCTCCTCACGCCCTTTTTGGCTGCGTACCAATGTTTCTGACAATGGATTTGTACAGAAAAGGGAGGGAACTGTTTACTACATTGTCTCGTGTGCTGATCGTGCCTTCACGCAGGCAATGTCAGAGCTGGATTTAGCGTTGTGGAGGCCCCTGACCTGTTGTTTCTAGCGTCTGTATAATGAAACCATGAGGTACTCCTATCCTTATATGAACATAGGCAATTTCTTGCATTTAATTTTTTTTTATGGGTCTGTGTTATGATATCCATTACTCTAAGTATACTTCAAGAACCATATCAGTTTGCTTACATATGCTGTATCAACTTTTACTGAATACACATGCACCAACGGGGAGGCATAATTGTGGCATAAGAATTAAAAGATCCCCAGTGCACTTAATACTCTTTACTGAAGCTACAGCTGCGTGGCGTATCATGATATACAATTACTCATCCTTAGACAAATACTAAAAACAATTAAGAAAAAGTTAAAACACGCAGCAAGGAGGAGCGTGCTGTTTTGCCAACAGTTGAGGAAGAACTGACCACCAATGACGAATATAATAATAATAATAATAATAATAAGAGTAATAATAAAAATATTGAACACCATAAAATTGTAGTGGGACAATTTTGATAAAGAAAAACTTCCCACAGCCATGGCCTACTAGAAGCCGAGCTATAAAGGGACGTCAGCTCATGGTCACTGACCTTGTGCATGTCACCTTAGGTCATCACAATCCATAACTTCACCAAGTTTGGTGACTCGGGCTATAATTCTTCATGGAAAAGTAAGTGACATCTGGAATGCCGGGAAAAATTCCAGTTTTTGACTCCAAGCAAAGTTAAGGTCACTGCCCTTGAGCATGTCACCTAAGTCATCACAGTCTATAAGTCAACCAAGTTTGTTGGCTCTTGCTTCAAGCCTTCATGGAAAATTAGGTGACATCAAGAATATCCAGAAGGTCCCAATTTTTGGCCCCAGATGATCTTAGTGAATAATGAACCGATTGGCACCACACCCGATTCCGGCCTGCGTCCACCGTAAGGCTATTTTGTTGTGAAATGTCAGCGGTTCTTGGAATGGGAAGGCTGACACGCTTTCCTGTGTTCCGGTAATATTCAGACATCTGGTTGACGGTTTGCCACCATATTTGGCTGAAAGAAACAGACAACTCTTAGACTAAGTTGACCACGTTTGAAGGCCCTAGGCCTAATAGCCTTTGAAATGTAGCAAATTTATAATGATAATAATAATAATAATAATAAAAACAAACAATAATAATAATAACAATAAAACAAAAACACTTCCCGCAGAGATGTGGGAAGTTTGAACAATAATAGTAATAATTGAACGTGAAAAGTGTGGGAGCAATTTAAAAAATAAAAAGAAAAAAAAAGACAAGAAAAGAATTAGCTGCTGAATGTGGCAGACAAGTAATGGTTTTTAATCTCAGGTCTGAGTTTAACGAAACTGATTCAATAATGAATAGGTCCCTCCCATCCCTAGCAGAGATTTTAGTATCTGCAAAAATTACAGTGCAAATGCAACTCTGATTATATGACTTGTGTCAAAATAAAGTCCTTAATGAAACTTTTTTTCATTTTTTTTTTTTATTTTTTTTTTATTTACTGCCTCTTTCTGCTGTGTGGGGTGGCATCAGCACAAAGATAGTAAGGGGACAGGAATAAAGCAATATGTGAAAAAGTGTTCAACAGAAAACATTCGCCTCTCATGTACTCATCCTCATTCACTAACATTTGGATTCTGCAATTACGTTTCTAGTAGAACATCCACAAATAAGCCGTAGCCTTCCAGTTTACACCGGCCACATCGCACCCAATCCTCTAACGTACCGTTGCCCCCTCCTCATAAACTACATTGTACCAGCTTATTACATCCCTTGCACATCTTCCAGTCTCCAGGTAACTGCTCTACGAAGCTTCTCTAACTCCATCTCTCCATTTGGTCCTATTCCTTCCCTTTACCCATACACTCTATCTTCTGCTTTATGTCCTCTTCGCCAATCTGGCATCGTCCATTCTTTCCATGTAAACCACTTATGCACTCCCTGTTCTGACCCTTCCTTGAAACTTTTCCGATTACCATTAATCTCTTTCATTCTCATTTCTCACTCCGTTTAAACCGTGTACCTCCACATATTGTTCTCAAACACTTCATCACCAACACCTCAATCTTCTTTCTTTCTCTTGCACCTAAGATTCAAAATTCACATCCACATAAAGATGCTAGGGCTACTGTTCCCTCAAACATTCCAGTCTTTGCCTGCCTTGTCACTGACCTTTACTTACATACACTCCTCAGTGCTACCAACACCTTATTAGTCCTTTTCCCTGCTGTATGTAACACCTCCATACTCTGGTTACCATCTGCTTTCATGTCCACATCTGAAACAACCATCATCTACAGAAACTTTTCCTTGTAGCCTATACATATCCTCATATCACCCTCTTTCCCTTCTGTATTGCTTTTCAGTTCACCACCCTACACTTAACCATATTCACTCGTAGCTTCCTACTTTCAAACACCCAGCCAGCACAGTCACTGCCACGTCAGTTTTTACCCTTTGTATGTCACAAGATCTGTCATCTGCAAACAGCATTTCACTCACTTCCAACTCACTATCCCCTCCACCCTCCACACAGAACCTCGCACTTCGTCCCGTTACCTGCGCACATGCCTCTCTCATTATCCCATTCATACACAGTTAAACAAACAAGGAAACATAATACAACCATGTAATTGCTTCAGGCCTACTCTGATTTGGAACCGCTCACAAACGTCTTTGCTCACCCTTATACATGCTTGACTCTTCCTGTAAAAACTCTTTCCTGCCTCTGACAACTTCCCTCCTATCGCATGCATCTGGAATACCTGTCACATTGCCTTTCGGTCCACCCTGTCATAGGTCTTATTCAAGTTCATAAAAGTAACACACAGTGACCTCTCTCTCCCTCATTGTTTCTCACGCATGTTCAGAGTAAACCTTTAACCTAGAAGCTCCTACTTTGCCTAAACCCACCCTGTTCCTCACCAACTACCCATCTGTTCAAGCGTTTTTTTTTTTTCCATTATCACATTCAATTCATGCCTCTGTACACTGAATTCTCCATCTTAAATGCCTTTCTTTTATACAGTGGCACAATACATGCTCTCTGCCAGCCCTTTGGTACCTCTCCTGCCTCCAGGCACACATTAAGCAGTTTACGTAACCACTACCCCACACTGTCCCCTTCCTTTATCAAGTATGCTGAAGTTGGTAAATATCATAATATCATCCACTCCAGTAGCCTTTCCACACTTCATCTTCCCCAATACCACCTTCTTCAGCTGCCTTTGCACACTTCATCTTCCGTAGCACCTTTTCCAGTTGCTTTTCCGCACTTCATTTTCCCCAGTGCCTTCTCCACTTCTTCCATCGATAATATATTTGCTATAATATTAAGGTAACCTTCCAAGTATTACAAAACTTACATAAGGAATAGCGACCGACGTAGTCCAATGCCATGCTAGAAAGACAGCCCATGAAAACCTATCCTCAACCAAGGCCACCCAGACAAATGCAGGCCTGAGTCTCGCTTTCGTCATGTGAACGGCTTTCAACTACCCGCTTTTTTGTTTGTTTTCCTTATGCCTATACAACAGTTATCAGTTTTACTTCATTCTATCAACCCCTGGTGCCGCTGGTCCATTTCACATGATACTGCTATTTTCTAGTGTAAACAGAACTCACCATAACTTTCAAATGTATCCATTAGTTTCATATACTAATAACAAAACTAATTCTGTAATTACCTTGGAAAATATCAGTACAAACAGAATGTATAGCTGGAAAGAGCACACACACACACACACACAAAACATACGTACTGATACTCACTTGTATCAGTAATCCTATATACATGTAATGTATTACACTGCCAACTAATACTAAGATATATATATATATATATATATATATATATATATATATATATATATATATATATATATATTGTTACATAGCCTATGATTTCATCATCCTTTGTGTAATTTTAACGCACAGTATGCTGCATGTTTGATCACGAGCGTGTTCTGCCTCAGTTCCCCCCTTCTACCGTTATAGTAGAGTAAGTCGACATCTCTGTTATACTTTGCGGGATTGTCATCTCTTTGTCCCCATGGCTTCATTTGCGCGTCCTCATTACAAGTTGTATCAAGCTCTCCTGGCCCCTATATAATGAGCTCAGTCTCTGCATCATTGCCACTTAGATCTGCTCCTCATTTTGTTCACATCTCTGTCCTCCACTGTACAGATATTATTATTGTGAGTGCTCAAGAAGTCTCCAACCATCTAGCAGCTGTGTGTAATTTGAGTATAACTGTTGTTGCATTTTTCTTGTACTGTATAGCATAAGTTTAATTTGTAGGCCTAGTGAAGTTTTTGTAATTCGTGTGGGGTTCTTTATGTCAGTCATTTTTGATAATAGTTTGTATCTGTAATTATTTATCTGGCATTCACTGAGTATTATCTGGTATCTCATTTTTATCAGGGCTGACTTAGATAAATTTATTCTTGCTAATTTCGTGTTAATAGAGGCTATTGCAGTTAACCATATATTTAACCTGTTTATTTGCCATTACATTATCTTTATGAGTCCTGAATGTTTTGTTGTTAATTTAAGCATTAAACTTTAACTTGTAATTTTACCTAACTCTTTTGTTTTGAACCTGGAACTTTACGGGACAGTAGTGACTCTTCGTATTCTCACTTAAAGTGTACATTATCTTTCTCTGTTCCGTAACATAAATTTGACGACCTCATATCAGGATATTCAGGATATTATCATAAGGATATTGTTTGATATTTTGTGACTGTGATATATTCATGATGGCTACTATTTCTACACTTGATGAAGCCAAAGATTTTTTGTCAAATGTGCAAACAGTGTGTGATATAGAAAACAGAACAAAGAATGAACTTAAGCTTGTTGCTCAACAATTGGGAATTGCAGTTCACTCTCATCATTCTAAAGATCAAATTGTTGGCATGATTAATAAAAGCTTGTTTAATGTAACTCCTCCAAATGAGCAAACGCAGATTGAATTAGCTAAGTTACAGCTAGCCCTGCAGGAGGCTCGTGTGAAGGAAGCTGAATTTCAAGCACGTGCTAAGGAGGCTGATGTTAAGGAGGCTGAGTTTCACGCACAAGTTGAACTTGCCAGGATTCAGGCAGACCATGAGTATCGCATGAAACAAGGTGGAACTGGATCATCTAGCTCTGATGATTTTGATGTGGCTAAAAATGTTAAACTTGTCCCTCCTTTTAATGAATCTGACTTAACAAAGTATTTTCAGTTGTTTGAGAGGGTAGCTACAGGTTTTAATTGGCCTAAGGAGTATTGGCCAGTACTCCTTCAAACTGTTCTCACCGGTAAAGCTCAAGTAACTTATGCATCTTTGCCTCAGGATCAGTCTGATAATTATGATGTAGTTAAGAGCTTGATTCTTAAGGCCTATGAGCTTGTTCCTGAAGCTTATAGAGTAAAATTTAGGACAACTTATAAGCAAGATAAGCAATCCCATGTTGAGTATGCAAAAATCAAAGAAGATTTGTTAGAGCAGTGGTTAAATTCTAAGAATGTGGATTCTGATTTTGGTAAATTTAAGCAGATGATTTTGCTGGAGGATTTCAAAAGGTGTATTAGTAAAGATGTAAGCCTATATCTTGATGAGAAAAGAATAGATAATTTGTCTGATGCTGCAGTTTTAGCTGATGAGTATGTTCTCACTCACAAGAGATATTTTAGAGGAAAAAGGAAAGCTGAGAGTCAGTACGTTGCCTCTACTCAGAGTACAGGTAACAGGAAAGAGAATAAGGATGATGTTTCTCAGGAAGTAAATACCAGCTTCACCTCTAGATTTCAGAAAAGTAAATGTACTTATTGTAGTAAGCTTGGTCATACTACGGAGAGATGTTTCAGGAGACAGCGTGATGTGAACAAAAAGGAGTCTTTAAATATTCAGTCAATTGGTCTAGTGTCCACTCTTGAGAGTTCCCAGAATTCTTTAACTGAGTTAACTGAACCTGCTTTGAGGGGTAACTTAAATTCTCATGATGGAGCTCCTCTTTTGAGCAGTAACGTGGGTGACACTCTCAAGAGTTCATGTGCTAATTTCCTGTCTGATGGTTTTGTCAGTCCTCTGGACAGTAATGACAGGAAATCAGTTCAAATATATCGTGATACAGGTGCTTGCCAATCCCTTATGCTGACCAGTGTTCTAGGCTCTAATTTTAATTCCTCTGATGAAACTGTAATCTTACAAGGTGTAGGGAATAATTACTTCTCTGTTCCTCTGTGCAGAGTGAATTTAGAGTCTGGTTTTGTTAATGGTTCTGTTATGGTTGGGTTGGTTGAGACACTCCCAATGTCAGGTGTAACTTTCTTACTTGGAAATGATATTGGTGGAAGTCAAGTGTGTCCAGCTCCTCAGTTGTCTAGTGAGCCAGTGGCTGCGTCCCAGGATTGTGATGTCCCTGATGTGTTCCCTGCATGTGCTGTCACTAGGGCTAAGTCTAAAGTTACTGGTGATTTAGAGGATAATGATGATGATGATGTTATCCTAGCTGACACTTTTCTTGCTAATTTGGACCACTCACCAGATGAGGCAGTACCCCGTAGTGTTGATAATTTGTCTCGTCAAGAGTTGGTTGAGTTGCAGGTTGCTGACCCTGAGTTGAAAGGTCTAGCTAACTCTGCTTGCAGTGAGGAAGAGTCAGCTGGTGCTTCTACTTGTTATTATGTAAAGTCAGGAGTACTTATGAGGAAGTGGAGACCCCCAACAGCATCAGCCGACTGTGAATGGGAGGTTGTACATCAAGTTGTCATCCCTCGTGTTTGTAGGCAGGATATCATTAGAGTGGCTCATGATTCCAGTTTGGCAGGACACCTTGGAGTGAGGAAGACTGTGGCACGCATTTTGAAACACTTCTACTGGCCAGGTATCTTCAGGGATGTTTCCTGGTATTGTAAGTCTTGTCACACCTGTCAAGTTGTGAGGAAGTGTAATCAGACCGAAAAGGTTGCACCTCTAGTTCCCATTCCTCCTTTTGAGGCGCCTTTCACCCGTGTGTTGGTGGATATTGTGGGCCCTCTTCCTAAGACTTCTTCAGGATTTTCTTATGTGTTGACCATGATTGATATGGCTACTCGTTATCCTGAAGCCATTCCTCTTAGAAATATCTCAGCAAAGAACGTGGTTAAGGAAATGCTAGGGTTCTTCACAAAGTTTGGTCTGCCCAAGGAGGTACAGTCAGACCGGGGAAGTAATTTCATGTCAAACGTTTTCAAGCAGTCTCTGAAAGAGTTGGGCATCACCCAGATCACGTCTTCAGCTTACCATCCCCAGACCCAAGGAGCGTTGGAGAGATATCATCAAACACTCAAATCGATGCTCAAGAAGTACTGTTTGGAACATCAGAAAGACTGGGACAAAGGTCTTCCATTCGTTGTGTTTGCTGCAAGAGAATCTCCAAATGAATCACTGGGCTTCTCACCTTTTGAACTACTGTTTGGCCATGAAGTAAGAGGACCCCTTAAGCTACTCAAGGAATGCTGGCTGTCGGAGGAAGATGACGTCAACCTGCTGGAGTATGTGATGAATTTCAAAGAACGGCTGTCCACTGCTTTACAGCTGGCGAGAGAGAATTTAGGAGCTGCTCAGGAGAAGATGAAGACTTGGTATGATAAGAAGTCCAGGTTACGCCACTTTCAGCCAGGAGATCAGGTTTTGATTCTGCTACCAGTTCATGGGCAACCTCTTCAAGCCAAGTTTAGTGGCCCTTATTTCGTGGAGAAGAAACTCAGTGATGTCAACTATGTCATCGCCACACCAGATCGTAGAAAGAGCAAGCAACTATGTCACATCAACATGCTAAAGTTATATCACAAGCGGGACGAAAATAATCCAGTCTGCACTGTAGCTGTTCCACCCGAGTCTGCAAGTGAAGCTCTCCCATGCAGTATGAGCCTGAGTGATAGTTTGGGGAAGAATCCTGATATCATGAATGATCTCCAGACTAAGCTTTCTCATCTACCACCCAAGGAAAGGCAGGAGTTTTCGGCATTACTGCAGGAGTACCCGCAAGTGTTCCGTGCCACTCCAGGAAGAACCACTGTGTTGATGCATGATGTCGATGTTGGAGACGCAAAGCCAATTAAATTGCCTCCTTACCGTGTGAACCCAGTGAAAGTTCCTCTCATCCAGAAGGAGCTTGGCTACCTGTTGGACCACAAGATGATTGAGCCCTGTCAGAGCGAGTGGAGTTCTCCTGTCACTCTAGTCCCTAAGCCAGGTGGGTCACAGAGGCTTTGCATCGACTACAGACGTGTTAATCAGATAACCAAAACAGACACTTACCCTCTCCCTCGTGTGGAAGATTGCATAGACAAGATCGGAAAGGCTAGGTACATAAGTAAGTTTGATTTGTTAAAGGGATACTGGCAAGTACCTATGACTGAACGTGCTAGGGAGATCTCATGTTTTGTAACACTAGGAAAGGCTTTTGCATGTTCTGTAATGCCGTATGGTATGAAGAATGCACCAGCCACATTTCAGAAGCTCATGAATGTTGTAACAGAGGGTTTGGCAGGGTGTGTTGTTTATATTGATGATGTATTAATCTTCAGTGACAACTGGAAAGATCACCTATGCCATGTCAGTAAATTTCTTGACCGTTTAGTTCATGCTAATCTTGTAGCTAATTTATCAAAGTGTGAGTTTGGTCAAGCTAAAGTTCAGTACCTTGGGTATGTAATTGGTGATGGACATGTTGCACCACCAGGAGCTAAGGTTCAGGTTATAAGTGATCTTCCCAGACCTAAAAGTAGGAAAGAGCTACAAAGATTTTTGGGAATGGTAGGTTATTACAGGAGATTTGTTCTTAACTTTTCTATTCTTGTATCACCACTTACAGACCTACTGAAAAAGGGAGTTGAATTTGTCTGGACCGATAACTGTGAATCCTCTTTCAACAAACTTAAAGCTATTCTATTAAGTCAGCCAGTGCTCGCTACTCCAAATTTTGCTAAGCCTTTTAAGATGGCTGTTGATGCAAGTGATACAGGAGCTGGGGCTGTTTTGCTGCAAGAGGATGATCAGGGTATTGAACATCCTGTATCTTATTACAGTAAGAAGTTCACTCCACCTCAAAAGAACTACTCAACTATTGAGAAAGAGCTTTTGGCCTTGATTTTGGGTTTACAGCATTTTTCATTTTATTTGTGTTCTGGTTTTGACCCCATAGTCATTTATACCGATCATAACCCACTGAAATTCCTTAGTAAGTTTAAAGATAAAAATCAGAGATTGGCAAGATGGAGTCTACTTCTTCAGGAGTATTCATTAGACATACAACATGTCAAGGGGAAAGAGAATGTTATTGCAGATTGCTTATCTAGACTTTAGACAGATTGTTTTAGAGTAATAAGAAATTTCCTTTGTAAATTTCTTTTTCTTTGTGGGGAGGTGTTACATAGCCTATGATTTCATCATCCTTTGTGTAATTTTAACGCACAGTATGCTGCATGTTTGATCACGAGCGTGTTCTGCCTCAGTTCCCCCCTTCTACTGTTATAGTAAAGTCGACATCTCTGTTATACTTTGCGGGATTGTCATCTCTTTGTCCCCATGGCTTCATTTGCGCGTCCTCATTACAAGTTGTATCAAGCTCTCCTGGCCCCTATATAATGAGCTCAGTCTCTGCATCATTGCCACTTAGATCTGCTCCTCATTTTGTTCACATCTCTGTCCTCCACTGTACAGATATTATTATTGTGAGTGCTCAAGAAGTCTCCAACCATCTAGCAGCTGTGTGTAATTTGAGTATAACTGTTGTTGCATTTTTCTTGTACTGTATAGCATAAGTTTAATTTGTAGGCCTAGTGAAGTTTTTGTAATTCGTGTGGGGTTCTTTATGTCAGTCATTTTTGATAATAGTTTGTATCTGTAATTATTTATCTGGCATTCACTGAGTATTATCTGGTATCTCATTTTTATCAGGGCTGACTTAGATAAATTTATTCTTGCTAATTTCGTGTTAATAGAGGCTATTGCAGTTAACCATATATTTAACCTGTTTATTTGCCATTACATTATCTTTATGAGTCCTGAATGTTTTGTTGTTTATTTAAGCATTAAACTTTAACTTGTAATTTTACCTAACTCTTTTGTTTTGAACCTGGAACTTTACGGGACAGTAGTGACTCTTCGTATTCTCACTTAAAGTGTACATTATCTTTCTCTGTTCCGTAACAATATATATATATATATATATATATATATATATATATATATATATATATATATATATATATATATATATATATATATATATCGTAGTATTAGTTGGTAGTGTAATTTACATGTGTAATGTATTACACTACCAGCTAATACTACGATATAAATAAATAAATATCTATACCTATCTATCTATCTATCTATTTATCTATATCTACCTGTCTATCTATATCTATCTATCTATCTATCTATCTATCTATATATATATATATATACACTGTTGGGCGACATGGCAAAGTTTTTTTTAGTAAACTTACCATGTGTTTAATGCGCTGTTATGTAATCATATTTAAAGAGATGCCACTACATTATAACTTATGCATACCATATAGAGAAAAATGAAGATCAATGGACAGATTGCTTACAACACTTTTATTGCAGAAGAAAGAAATAATTTCTTTAAATGACTGGAAACTTATGAGAATGAGCAGCATGACACTGTGAATTCTGTTGGCCATTTCAAGCCTCCTTTGTCAAGAGTTTGAAAGTAGTCAATGTCAGCATCAAGATTCTTGTCAAGGGAAAGCCGAAACAAAAACATAGGGAACATAGGGAGAGAGATTCCTGCAGTAGGCCAGTCGGCCCATGCTACGCAGCTCCGTCAAGAGTAACTAAATTACTTTAATAAGACAAGAATTGTAAGGTCACGAGCCCTAGTTTCTTTATCTCCTAGAAGACAATGTTGTCGAAAGGCAAGGGGAACAGATACTGCCGTCTCATCAGACACACATATTCATATACATACATACATAGACTACTGAACCGCCAATATCCCTTCACCCGGCATTATTTTACCTTGTCTTTCACCTTCTCACCATGGAGTTTAGAGAAACTAGGTATCCTGACTGCACGTACTTAACACTTCAACTTTTTCAGAAGTGAGTGAGCAGTACATGCTGAAATGTAGGTTAGTATACTGATATCCTGAAGGGATATATGTTCACTAAGCAGATCTGGCAGAGGGTTGGTTCACTCTCTTCTGTGACATAAGGCGGGCTAGAGCTCAAGCGCAGGCCTTTTGTTTTAGGAGGACGTGCCTGAACTGTGGACAGCCGAATCTTTTAAGTGCTCTCACACGGTCAGTATTAATCGACATTTTTTTTACATATTAACTCTAATATTGTTCGGGTGATGATAAGTGTGATCGTACTGATGGAAACTAGATCTATCGCCAGACGCCTTAATCCCTTATACGGGGTGGCCACAAACAAATCCCCTCCGTGTCACCCTGTCCTCCGCCATTTCACTGCCTTGCTCCCAACTCACACACCCCTCTCATATACCTCTCCACTCCATCCCTCCATCTCATCCTTGGCCTTTCCCTCCAGCACACTCATATACACTCTCCTCATCAGTCTCTCAATCTCCATCCTCTCCACATGGCCAAACCACCTCAGTGTGTTTCTCCTAATGCTTCCTATCACATTCACATCCACACCACAACGGTCCTTCACATCCTCATTTGTCATTCTGTCTCTCCATGTGACTCCACAGGATCCTCTCAAATAACTGATTTCCATTGCTCTCATTCTTGACTTGTGTCCCTCCAACAACGTTCAAGCTTCACTTCCATACGTCAGAGTTGGTATCACAATACTGCCATGTAATAACTTTTTCACATCCATGCTCACTTCCCTGTTTCTTATCACTGCCTTCAAGGAACCAGCAACCTTTCTTCCTTGTTGTACCCTTTCAAGCACTTCACCCTCCAAACTTCCATCCTTACTCATCACACTACCCAAGTACTTAAACATACTAACATTTTCCATTTCCTCACCATCCAACCTCACTGTACATTCACTGACTTCACCTCTATCGAAGACCATAACTTTACTGCTTCCTGGATTCACCTTTAAATTCCGTTTCTTACACACTCTTCCAAACTCATCCACCAAGCCTTGCAGCTCCCTTCGCCTTCACTTAACAACACAGTATCATCTGCAAACAACAGTACAGGGAGTTTCCAAACACTGCCCTCTCTCATTAGGGCCACTCCAACATCCACTGCCCTACCTTGTATCACTTTCATAACCCCATCCATATACACATTCAACAACCATGGAGACATGACACATCCCTGTTTCAACTCAACCTTCAAATAGAACAAGTCACTCAGTTCACTATCCACACGCACTGCAGCCTTAGCACCCTCATACATACTATTCACAGCATTCAGCAACTTCCCATCTACTCCGTATATCCTTAATACTTTTCACAATCCTTGTCTATCCACCCTGTCATATGCTTTCTCCAAATCCATGAAGGCTGCATACAACATCTTCCCCTTCTCTAGACACTTTTCCACTAAAGATCTAGGAATGAATATCTGATCTACACAACCTCTTCCCTTCCTGAAGCCTCCCTGTTCTCCAACTAATTCCTCTGTCATTTCCTTAACTCTGTCAACAAGTATCCTACCTTATACTCTTCCTATTACACTAAGAAGACAAATGTCCCTATGATTACTTTTCCCTTTGTACCAGGGAATAATTATACCCGACTTCCAATCATCCGGGACTTTACCTTCCTCCCAGGCTAATCTGCACATCTTTCACATCCATTCTACTACTATCTCTCCCCCATGCCTCAGCATTTC
This sequence comes from Coenobita brevimanus, assembly GCF_032717465.1. Lineage (NCBI taxonomy): Eukaryota > Metazoa > Arthropoda > Malacostraca > Decapoda > Coenobitidae > Coenobita > Coenobita brevimanus. Next base: position 19,449,418 of record NC_137064.1, on the reverse strand, counting down.
ACCACAGTGTCCATCAATTCCTGGGGCTTTCCCCATTTTGACTTTCTTCATTGCTTCCACAACTTCCATCTTACCGATTTCTTCCTGTCTTCTCACCTCCCTCCTTCTCCCAGCCATGCCCCATCCACTTATACTCGCATTACTTTCATTCTTTATGTTCAACAATTCATTAAAGTGTTCTCTCCATCTGCTCACTTTTTCTCCCATCTCAACTAGTAATCTACCATTTTTATCTTTCACTCCCCTACTAACTTCATTGTCACCCTGTCTGCCTCTATTCACCTCTTTCCAGAACATCGATCCAGAACATGGATCGACGTGTAAAAATATTTCTGGTATTGTCAATATTTCTTGACAGTCTGACGTCAAGATTCCAATTGTAAACGATGGTCATGGCGTGCACGTCTTCTGCAACTGCTCATGGCAACAGTGGGTCAGCTGCTTAAACAAGAGTAACACTCAGGATGTCATGAGTGTCACCATTAATCCTATCAAGGTCCAGATAACTCTACTATTCTATTCAAGCTAATGTCATATGTTATATTCAGCTGTGTGAGTCACAGGAGACTGAGTGGTAACTAAGACGAAGTAGAAACTTAAACCTCCTGTGAGCCAACAACATTATCAAAATTGTCACCCAGAGAAATCATTATCGTCGTCACCAACATCATCAGCTATATTAGCCCCATCATTATCATCATTAACATCTTTAACCCATGCCCACTACTCTTGATGGTGAGGATAAGATACAGAAACAGCATGAATGGAAATAAGAAAAATGCCAAGCGAAAATGAGCTACACTTTCATTCACATAGCACTTAATCTTTCCAAACTGACAGCTCAATTAGCATTAATTCTTAGCCGAATAAAAGCCGTCCGGTGGTAGCATGAACAGGATTATTGAGATCTCTGTGAGAGAGTTAAAATGAATGCTAGTACTGGGTGAAAGATTTGTCCGAAGTACTGAAGGTGTGAGGTGGAGGTTATCAGTAATGAAAATATTGATGACATGATATTGTCAATAAATACTGACAGTAAAAGGGGTCTTTTAAGTCTAGAAGAAAACCTCGTCATGGCCCCATTTGACACCCCACTGGTTCCCCCTCTTCTGTCTTACAAAACAACACAGGGTGGAGGATCCCCGGGTGTTGGAAGCCCCGGGCAATTGCAACTTGAGCCCCCCTCCCCCTCCTTAAATCCAGCCCAGGTTAGAATGCCACTAGAGTGCAGCGAATAGAAAAAATAGTGCTTGACAACAGTGTGAATCAACAAAATATGGTGGATGCAAGATCTGAAGTCATCACGACTCACGTAAGACTACTGTAGATAAACGCACCTTGAGAGCATGGAGGAGTTTACAGTACATTTCCCATCAAAAGCGCAATAGATACACACGAATATAAGCTGTCAATGACAACACAGATGAGTTCGGGCACAAAATGAACGAGGAGCAAGGAAATGAACAGGGCACAGTCACAAGGAGAGAATGACCCCATGACTTCGGTAACCCTTCAGTCCAATGAGGTCCTTTTCTGTTTTCTTATCTCCAGACAATTTTAGTGAGGTTCTATGCGCCTTCTAGTAGCGAAGGAATCACTGAAAGCTACATCTAACTCTTGTAGTTCTAAAAGTCCCCTCCTCCAGCTGAATAAATGGGTCTTGTATACAGCAGAAAAATTATCTATAAAGGACGTACTAGGATTGAAAAGATTAAATTTAAGAATGACTTCTCCCGTGTGGGGCAGGATGCAACTGACGGCACTGAAACTCGTCTTGGCACATGTCCTTAGCATTCTGCAGTCTTGGGGTTGTGTAAGTTGCTACAAGACTTAAGAAAATTATATTACATTCCGAGTGCCGTGGTTGGAAACGAAAAAGTAACTGAAAATATCTGTGGTTGCCAGACCGGCAAGGACAGATCACAGCACTGAACTGAATGCTGCCCTATCCTAATAGTGATTTTCTACTGATGTCATGGATCCCTCCCTGATTATTTGCTCCTGGACATAATCATGTTTATCATTACCACTGCAGATATATTTGTCGTTGCTTTTTCGCATAAAGCACCATGATGCCACTACACCCAAGTCCTGTATCGAGAATTTATATATAGTTTCGGTTTCCTCTGAGCCATTCACTAAGATACTTTGCACAGACCTTTGACAAGCTTCGAGGTTGTGTGGCTTTTACATACTTCCTTTTCTTGAACATAAGGTAAATGTAATTGTTAGTTAAGTAATTGAGACTTCACTAACAGTTTTCCCTCTGTTATAGTTGCTGAGAGTTGCATGGAATACAGCTCGTATTAGCTGCTATCCAGAGTCCCCCCCATTCGACCTGCATCAAGTTTATGTGCACACCTGACCCCAAGGAGAGGAGTTTCGTATCATTTGTACCTTGTGAACTTCAGGACAATCCTGGAACACATCTGCCTTCAGTCCAGTATTACGCCATGTCAAAACCAAGCTCCTTTTCTACTGGCAACGATGTAGTGGTCCTGAATACATGCGTGGATATTTGAAGCTAGCTAAAGCCGCCTTTCATGAACCCTTGTGAAGTAGTCCAGTCTCAGGAAACTCTCAAAATGTCAGTGGTCACTGTGAGAAAAAAGTTCACCAAATCTTTCATTCTTTGTAAGGCCGTGTGAGAGTACCTTGAGGGTATGGAAATGATCGGAAAAAGAGAGGTAATTGTGTAGAGGAAACGGATAGCACAGTGCTGCATGACAGTAAAGTGGCTGGAGCTATGAAGGCCTTTATGCAAATCAAACAGTATGCCGCAAGAGTACTGTTAGTGCACACATTTACGTATAAGTGTGAGATTTTGAATGGCATGTTTAAAGAAAAATTACAGTCGAATTTGGGAAAGTAAGGAAAGTATGTCTGTGGAGATGGATGGGTAGAGTTAGAAATGCCAAGATTCATAACAGATGTGGAGTAAGGAACTTCTCTGATCAAAGGATAAGAGAGTGCTTAGGTGGGATGATTACACAAAGGAAACAGATATGAATAAGGTGGTGAAGAGGGTATATATGAGTGATTCTGAGAGTAGGAGGAGGCGGAGAAGGCCACAAAGAGGATAGATGGATAATATAAGTGTGTTTATAGACAAGGTGTGGAGACTGAGTAAGCTATCACTGACGAAGGATAGAAATGTATGGATAGAGATGCACAGGACAAGGGTTATACCCCTGAAGCTAGTCTGGCTTTCGACGGCATGATTTCTAATCCACACGCATTACGAAGTGCAGTTTTTGTGAATCGTTTGGCATGTGAGATGGAGGCAGGATTTTAAGAGGTAAACTGACGGTTAAATGAACGTATAGCTTTATTTGCAAAGTGCTCTGTTGATGGTTCTCCTACTTTTGGGATTCCACTTTTTTATCATTAAATCCCACCTTTTGTAATAATCATTTAATTGGAAATGGAGCTATGATGATATTGATAAGTCTATTGAAAAGAAATCTATCTATCTATCTATATCTATCTATCTATCTATAATACGATTCAGTATTTTCTTGGGTATATTGCTCTTAATCCCAAGTTAAATACGTTCATAATGAAATTGAAAAAAACTGACTTACCAAGCACGCTGTATCCATTTTAAACGAAACGAAAAACGAAACAGTACTGTTTCTGTTGTCTTAATATATTAGAGAAAAGTATTTTAACTGTATAACGATGATGCGCAGTTGCTGCTTCCTCCATGATAGGGATGTGAGGGGAACGGAACCAGTTGGTGGAGTTTAAATAACCGGTATTGTTCATCTCACATCCTTATCCCGGAGGAAGTAGCAACAACGCAACATTGTTATACTGTACACTTAAAATACTCTTCCCTTATACAGTGAGTACCATTGTGTTTTTCGTGTCGTTTATAACGAGATGCGTCGGCCAGGGTCATCTATAATGGCGGCTCTCCAGGTTGCTTCATTTTCCACTATATATTTTTCTTTTCTCTCTTTCCGATAATTTACATGAGTGTTTCTGTATTTTGTATGATATTCACAATCATTTTTTCATGCCGGTTTCCAAGAGAGGGACTAGTGGATTGGGAAGCGTTCTTGCTTTGATATCCTTTTCTACTCATGGACCTTCCATCACAGTCACTCAAGCACGGAGATATGTATTGCCGTTCGCTTTTGTTTGCGCTCCTTGACACCACCTTCCCATCACTACATGACACCACCCTCCCATCGCCACATCAACCTCCCATGACTAAGTCACCACCCTCCCATCACTACATGTCACCACACTTCTTTCATTACATGTCACCACCCTCCCATCACAACATGACATCACCCTCCCATCACTACATGACATCACCCTGCCATCACCACGTCACCACCCTCCCATGACTACATGTCACCACCCTCCCATCAGTACATGACACCACCCTCCCATCACTACTTGACACCACCCTCCCATCACTACATGACACCAACCTCCCATCACTACATGACACCACCCTCCCATCACTACATGTCACCACTCTCCCATCAGTACATGACATCATCCTCCCATCAATACATGACACCACCCTTCCATCACCACATGTCACCACCATCCCATGACTACATGTCACCACCCTCTCATCACTATACGACACCACCCTCCCATCACTACATGTCACCACCCTCCCATCACTGCATGTCACCACCCTCCCATCACTACATGTCACCACCCTCCCATCACTACAAGCCACCACCCTCTCATCGCCACACCAACCTCCCATCACTACATGTCACCACCCTTATCACTACATGTCACCACCCTCCCATCACTACATGACACGACCCTCCCGTCACAACACACCACTCTCCCTGAGTCTAAATACATCATATCTATCTATCTATATTTACATCAATATCTGTCTACCTATATATCTATATCTATATCTATCTATATATGTAAAATATACTTTTTCTCTTCGAGACGTGCTATATACTGTATGTTTAACTAATTATAGTTGCCAGTAGATAGATATGATAAAGAAAAATCCCGTCTTTTGGTGGAGTTTTTCCTATCTCAAGAAAAATAATTGGTTGCAGCCATACACATGCGGAACAGATGACTGGAAGGAATAGTTAACCGTATATCTCGGAAGGTTTCCAAGTGGCGAACGTAAGTAGCATTACCCACATAGAATAAATTATTAGTCAGCCGAGGTTTGACGATAAATTTACTGGCATTCTATAAACCTTTAAGCCCCAAGGGGATTATGAGTGGCGAGTAAAATCGTCTGGCATTTGCTGTAGTTAAAGTAAGGAACCTGAGAACATTAAATCTTAAAGGATTAATTTTCTCAGCCTCTTATGATTTATTAACAACGGATTCATATAGGCCTGTATTAAGGGCTGTAGGCTGGTAGAATACCACATTTGTCCTGATCTTGAATTACTGGTAATTTTACTGACCGTGACAATATTACCAGTCACTCCTCATGACTTATCGGTACCTGATCAAATCGTTGTCGTTAGCTGGCGTTCATCACAAAAGTTGTTCCGATCATGAAAGGGGTAATAAAAATTGCATAATAATTATGGGGTTCTACGTAAGCCGATGGCATAAGCAATGGATGATCTGTCTACGTTTTGCAAATTAAACATGGCGCCAGTACAGCCTCCAACGCGAGCATGGCAACAGCAGAAGCGTCATGCAGTGTCAGGCGACTGATTGCAGCCCCGCCGCCCCACTGGAACACGCCAGAAAATATTGGATTATTTGGGTGGCGAGAAGAGGCGGGCGTCGGAAGGTCCTGCAGCCCCTAGCAACAAAACAAGTTGCCACCACTTACCAGGACGCTCGGCACTACATTTCGACGCGTCACCTTAACGTGCACAGTGCCTTCCTGCATGTAGTCAGTCAACTCAACCCCTTCACCACGATGATGTCTTTAATACATTTTTGCTATCACCATATGATTTTAATCAGTTTGGTTCAGTTGCCACCGCTCACCATCGCATCTCACAACACACCCACTTCCCCTTCCCTCACGCACTCAAGCTTTCGTTGCATTCAATCAGCCAGCATACCTTCACCACAATGACACCCTTTCTAATTCTGTACGTTCTTTGTACTATTGTACCAGTTTATTCAGCTCGGAGTAGTTGGCAGCACTAGGGTTACCACACCACCCACCACCTGTCCAACCCCACACTGTCTTCTCTATTCATCTCGCTCAAAAGCCTTAATGATAAACTAAAAATGCTGCTGACGAAGTAATAAGCAAAGTGTTAGTACTACCAGTATTATTACAATTACAGTACTGGGAACTCAAGGAGCCCGGATGACTGCTAGAACGTCGCGTGGCGTCGGTTCATGTTAATGATCATTTCAGTTATTACAGTACATGTATGTCATAAATATTCGCATCAGTGTTAGTGAGTTCAGTATGAAGTAGGATAATGTCTAACCTTTGTAGTAGATTTTGCATCAGTCATGAACCCAGCAGCAGCTGCCTGCGTGTCTGTCGTCCCGCTCCCCCCCCCCCCCCTCTCCTGTACGTGCCTGTCTGGTTGAAACCTGGCATTTGCCGAGGAATCAGTGCTGGTCGGGACGCGGACGTGGTAGGGTGTACATCATAGCTTGACTGCCACACTGCATAAAGGGCGATGTGAATACTATAAAATGTACAGTAATGTGATGTAGTTCATTACTGGGTAATCTGCTTAGCGAAACTAAAAGGATTCAAACACTAAAACTCGAAAATTTTTATTCGTGTGAAAAATTTTGTACTGTAATGGAAAATTGATGTGCCTTTTTCGTAATGAACGTGAATGACTATGGGCAACGGATATTTAGTGAAGTGATAAACTTGCCCACCAAACACCACACGCAACACCACGCCACAACTTATCCATTGACTAGAAATATTAAGTTTTCCCAAGACTGAATAAAGCGTTTTTTTATATAAGCTTTGAAAAAGTTGTCCACCAGTAACAAGGAAAGAGTTACTCGAGGTACTTAAGCTTTTCCTTGAATTTGCCTCGGCTGAACAAAAGTTTTTCTCTTGGTGTTAGCCAGGATAAAATCGATGTATACAAGCTTCTGCAGCAGTGGTAACAATAATTATTTAAAGTATTTCGCCATCTGTAGTGCCAAATTAGTGTGATCCTTTTATAATATGGCCATTACATGGTTGTGAAGCGGAATCTGTGGGTGAAATATGCGAAGAGTATAGAGGAACTGACGTCGAACTTGGCTGTGATGTCAGTAACTTTGTTAGTGTATGATAGATAAATCTGTGATTAATATTCGTCATGAAAACTGTTAGAGAGGGTGGAAGGTGTACAAGGTTGGCTGGTGGTGGAGTTGTGTTCTTGTGGAGGGCAGCAGTGGTAGTGCTGGCGGCAGCCGCAGCCAGGATTGTTGCAACTGACAGTCTTCAGTCCCGCAGTAAGTACTCTATTAACCGCTTCACAGTGATTGTGTAAAAGGCAGATTTGTGCATACATATACCTTTTTGCGTCGTGTGTGTGTGTGTGTGTGTGTGTGTGATTTGACTTCAATCGCGACGAACTGACGAATTAGGCCTATCAGACTTCAGTGACCTAGCTACTGGGGGTCCTGGTGGGTCCTGGTCACCCAGTCAGACCCTTGGGCCCCCGATTGAAATTTCGGATTATTCAATGTGTGGTTAGTGTGTACTGTACCTCTGCCCTCTCATAATTGGGTTTAGCCCCACTTTGACCCCCTATCTGCCGAGACTTGGGTACGCGACTGTCATCCCTTATCAAACGAAGGATAATAACCAAGCGCAACCCTTACTTTCGTAACCAGGCTAGATTACCTGCCCATACCAGATCTAACAACCGAACGTAATTTTATCGTCCACCATAACACATCTAGCAGTGTTGGGGATGCTGGAAATAGCCTAGACTTAAGAGGACCCACCGTGTGTGCAAAAACACCCCTTCAGATAACATGTGCCCATTATAGTGTTACAAGGAAAATACTTATTTGATGTCCGTCCAATCTACACAGAAAATGAATGAAAACGCAATGCTTACCATAATTCTGAAAATAATTATGTCGAGATACTTGCAACCTATTAACGATGCTTATCACAAAGTGAAGGGGAATTAACTTGTTACGTTCGTAATATTATCCCCAAAATCTCTCTGTCTGTCTGTCTCTCGTAAAAACATAAGTCAGAGAACACCACACAGTATAGAAAAACTGGCGTGGACATTTTATAGGAAAGCGTGAAAGGAGAAAAAGAGACTAGCATAGTGTTGCCTAACCTGAAAAGGAAAAAAAATGAATTAGTAGTTTATATATATATATATATATATATATATATATATATATTATATATATATATATATATATATATATATATATATATACAGTATATATATTGTGTATATACTCTATCTATCGATTTGTATATATATATATATATATATATATATATATATATACTGTATATTATATATCTATATATAATATCTATCTATCTATCTATAGCCCGACGCCCTAATCCCGCAAAGGGTGGCCGCAGACAAAACGCCTCCAAGTCACTGTCACCCACCATTTGACTCCCTCCCCCAACTCACCCCCTCCCTCATATACCTCTCAACTCCATCCCTCCACCTCATCCTCGGTCTACCCCTCCCTCTCCCTCCCTCCACCTCACCTACATACACCCTCTTAGTCTTTCATTCTCCATCCTTTCCACATGTCCAAACCACCTCAGTGTATTTCTCCTAATCTTTTCAACCACATCCACATCTACCCCACAACGTTCCTTCACTTCTTCATTCGTCAACCTGTCCCTCCATGTCACTCCACATGCTCCTCTCAAGTAACTCATTTCCACTGCTCTCACTCTTGACTTGTTCCCCTCTTGCAAGGTCCACGCCTCGCTTCCATATGTCAGGGTAGGGATCACAATACCATCATGCAGTGACTTCTTAATTTCCATACTCACCTCCCTATTTCTCATCACTGCTTTCAGTGTGCCAACAACCTTCCTTCCCTGCTGTACCCTTTCACGTACTTCATCCCCCAAAGTTCCATCCTTACTCATCACACTACCCAAGTACTTGAATGCACTCACATTCTCCATATCCTCACCATCCAACCTCACTGCACACTCTGTGACTTCATTCCTCTCAAACACCATAACTTTACTTTTGTTTACATTAACTTTCAGCTTCCTCCTACACACTGTCCCAAATTCATTCACCAAACCTTGCAACTCCCATTCATCTTCACTCAACAATACTGTATCATCAGCAAACAGCAACACCGGAAGCTTCCAAATCTCACCCTCATTCATTAGGGCCACCCCCACATCCACTGCCCTACCTTGTTCCTCCTTTACGACCCCATCCATATATATATTAAACAGCTATGGAGACATTACACACCCCTGTTTCAGTCCCACATTGAGATCAAAGAACTTACTCAGCTCACCATCCACTCGCACCGTAGCCCTAGCTCCCTCGTACATACTCTTCACAGCACTCAACAATTTCCCCTCCACTCCATATATTCTTAATACCTTCCACATACCTTTCCTATCTATTCTGTCATAAGCTTCCTCCAAGTCCATGAAGGCAGCGTACACTTTCCTTCCCTTCTCTAGATATATACTTCTCCACTAAACATCTTAGAACAAATATCTGATCTACACACCCTTTTCCCTTCCTAAATCCCCCTTGTTCTTCTCCAACTAGCTCCTCTGTCATATGCCTAACCCTATCAATGAGTATTCTACCATATATTTTATCAGTCACACTAAGAAGGCAAATACCCCTATGGTTACCACATACTTCTCTCTCACCTTTTCCTTTGTACAGAGGAACAATTATACCTGATTTCCAGTCCTCTGGAACCCTCCCCTCTTCCCAAGCCAATCTACACAACTTCCATATCCACTCCACAACAATCTCACCCCCATACCTAAGCATTTCACCACACACTCCATCAATTCCTGGGGCCTTTCCCAGCTTAATCTTCTTCATCGCTTCCACTACTTCTGACCTACTGATCTCTTCCTCCCTCCTCTCATCTCTTCTCCCAGCCATTCCCCAACCACTTATACTCACACTGCTCTCACTCTCTACATTCAACAAATCCTCAAAGTGCTCCTTCCATCTCAATTTCTCTCTCTTCTCCACCAACAATCTATTATTCCTATCTTTCACTCCCCTACTGTTTCCCCTTTCACACTGCCTTACTTTCTTTACCTCCTTCTAAAACAATTTCTTACTCTCTCTCCATTTCACACTCAGATTCCTCCCAAACTCTTCATCCACTTTCTTCTTACTCTCCTTCACCAGTCTCTTAACCTCCCTTCTCCTGCTCACATATACCTCTCTCTTCTCTCTCTCATCTTCTCCCCTACCTCTACTCGCCAACCATTCACCATATGCCTTCTTCTTTTGTTCCACAGCTCGTTTCACCTCATCATTCCACCATGCTGTCCCTTGCACACCCTTGCATCTCCTCCTCACTCCACAAACCGCCTCACACGCTGCGCTTATCTCTTCTGTGAATATCTTACGTCTTCCACCCCTTCCATCTGCTCTAGCTCATACCTTCCCAATCTTTCTTCCACTATGCTCTTATACTCTGTCCTCTTCTCACTATCTTGCAATTTCTCCACTCTTCTCACAAGAGCTGTTTCCTCCTGTCTTCCCCTTCGCCTCCTCAACCACTTTCTTTGCAGCTCTACCTTGGCCATCACTAAGTGATGGTCAGAGACTCCATTCCCCCACCCTCTCCACACCCTTGCATCCAACACTTGTCTTCTCATTCGCTCATCCACACACACGTAGTCTATCATTGCCTTTCGTTCTACAAGTTCACCATCCATCCTCATTTCTCTCCATGTATACCTGTGGATCATCTTATGACGAAAGTAGGTGTTGGCTATTGCCAACCCCTTACCAGCACAGATGTCCACCAAAGCACTACCATTCCCATCTACTTCCGCTGGCACACCCCACTGACCAACCACTCCATCCACTCGTACATTCCCAACTTTGCCATTCATGTCTCCAATCAACAGCACTCGCTCCTCTCAAACTTGTCCATACATGCTTCTACTCTCGCCCAAAACAGTATATATATATATCTCATCTCTCATCTCATCAGCCGTTTGTGTGTCCACTGCAGGACCGGCCTATCCCGACCGAAGTGGGGACGATACAGCCAATGTATCTCTACCACGTGGCTTAGGCTGTCTAGTAGAGAGTGTATGTTGGGAGAGAAGTGCTTGTACGTGTAACTGTAGTGTTGGAGTGGCTTTGGATGTGTGTTAGTCTGTGAACCAAATGTAATCAGCCCGCGCAAGCCGACTGGGTGCAAGCATACTTTATAGTATGCGACACTGGTTCAACCACAGTCACCCCTTGTGTCCGCCAATGCAGTACGTGGCCTGAAGAACGCTCCCAAAGTTTATTACCCTGATGGGGCGCGAACCCTCGTTCTTCAGTGTTCGAAAACGCACACTTTACCACACACACACACACACACACACACACACACATTTTATATATATATATATATATATATATATATATATATATATATATATATAATCATAATCATCATCATCAGACGTTGCGGTCCACTGCAGGACCGGCCTATCCTTACCGAAGGAGGGGTGATGCAGCCAGTGTATCTCTACCAAGTGACTTAGGCTGTCTGGTAGAGACTGTATGTAGGGTTAGAAGTGCTTGTGAGTGTAATTGTAGTGTTGGAGTGGCTTTGGATGTGTGTGTAGTCTATGATCCAAGTGTAATCGGCCCGCCTTAAGCCGACTGGGTGCAAGCATACTAGTATGCGACACTGGTTCAACCACAGCACCCCTTGTGTCCGCCAAAGTGGTCAGTGGCGTGGTGACCGTTTCCCAGAGTTTTTACAACTCTGGCGGCCAGCGTGCGAGACGCACACTCTACCACTGTACCACAGAGGCTCTTTATAATATATATATATATATATATATATATATATATATATTATATATATATATATATATTATAATATATATATATATATATATATATATATGTTATAATATATTATAGTATATATATATATATATATATATATTATAATATATATAATATATATATATATATTATAATATATATATTATAATATATATATATATATATATATATATATATATATACATACCCACCCCTTACTTGCCATATCAAGGGTATGCTTGAAACTCTCAGTGGAATGGGCAGCAACTACATTACTAGGTAGCTTATTCCATTCGTCTGCTACTCTGTTGTCAAACCAATTTCTGCCTATTTCCTTACTAAAATGATTTTTTTTTTTTTTTCTAGTTTGAAACTATTACTTCTATCCTGTATGCTCACTTTAAGTACCTCTGCCTATTTCCTCACTAAAACGGATTTTTTT